>NW_008355655.1:52259-53428 GCF_000622305.1 Nannospalax galili
CTTGTCTGTGCTCAGGGGTCATCCCTTCCCAGACAAGGTTGTTTAAAAGCATGCTTTGGCTGCAGGATCTGTTATTTTTTTTATCTAAACTGGCCTGTACTCTTAGTATAAAGTCTGGGAGGGTTTCAGCTGGTTTTTGTTTTAAGAAGGTTAATGAAGAGGTCTCTCCAGGCCCAGTGGACAAAGGGGTTAGGCGGTCCGAGGCCTGTAGTGTACATAAGCGGACCTGCTCAAAACAGCCGGCAGGAATCGCAGCCTGCTGGATTCCTGTGGAAAAGTTGCCCTGTCCAAAAAGCTGGTCATAGTTCCAGTCTATGAATCCAGGTGGTGGATCCTGTCCCTGTTGGGGTCTTAGCTGTTGATTATGAGTGTCATTTCTTTTAGCCTGCATCAGTCATTTGTCTCTAAATAAGGCCTCCCATTGTACAAATAATGGACGGGGGAGGGTAGATCTACAGATATCCCTCCAGTCCTGGGGGGCAAGCAGATTAGTATTAAATGTTTGTAGTATAGATTTTGTCCATGGGGCATGGATTCCATCTTCACGGACAGCTTGGCGCAATTCTTTCAGTTCTGCTGCTGGAAGCAGGTACCAAGCTAGTGGGCGTTGCCTTGTTATTTGTAAGTTAACAGGAAAAGCCTCTACCGGTGGGGTTTGGGGGTCCTGAGGCCATTGAGGCTGGCAACTTCCACTATCCCTAAGATTACACAGTTGTTCTATGGCTGTAGTGCGTGGTTGGAATGGCGCCACAGATGGTGGCAGCCGAGGTGAAGGGGGAGGGGGATTTATCTGAGGATCTTTGGGAGCTTTTGAAATCTGGGCGTTAATATCTGGGCTTGTTAAATCAGTAGGAGGGGGGTAAAGATTAATTTTGCTGATGAGTAGGTTTTGTCTGACTTCTGTTGAATTTGCTACTGGACAATTTTTAGGGTCTTTTTTATCATTTGAACATTTCCCTTTATTATTTTCTGGCGTTTGTAAGCTTCCCTCGATCTTAGGTGGGTTTCCTAAGCATTGTTGGATGGCTGCTATTATGGGGAAAAAGGAAAGGGGGAAATTATGCCTTTCCTGGATTTCTTTTTTACGAGCCAGATATGCAATGTTAGTCCAGACCTCTGGATCAGAAATGTCTGCTGACAGGATCCAGGGCGCAAATTGACATACCTCA
>NW_008355655.1:53572-69820 GCF_000622305.1 Nannospalax galili
ATCTTAGGTGGGTTTCCTAAGCATTGTTGGATGGCTGCTATTATGGGGAAAAAGGAAAGAGGGAAATTATGCTTTTCCTGGATTTCTTTTTTATGAGCCAGATATGCAATGTTAGTCCAGACCTCTGGATCAGAAATGTCTGCTGACAGGATCCAGGGTGCAAATTGATATACTTCATTCCAAAATTTTGAGCTTTCTTTTTGGGAGATCTTAAGTCCTCTTGATTTAAGCAGGGCTTTAAGGGGCGAATTTGGAGTTTTTTCTGGTGTGATGCTGAATTACCCATTATAAAAAGGGAAGTAGTGTTGTCTAGTGCTTAATGTTCCTGGACAGTCTGACACCAGGGGATTGGAACGCTCTGACAGGCACAAGCCTGGCTGTAGATTTAAGGTCTACAGAAAAAAAAATGGCACTTTTAAATCTTTTGTTTGTTTGTTTATATAGCTGAGCCACCTTGAACTTTCAAGTGCTCGCAGGGCTAATTAATTTAAATTCTTACCTAACTGGTTTTAGCTGTGGTTTGAATGCCCTGGGGGCAGGGTAACAAAACTGATTAGGGAAGTTTACCTTAGAAGCTGACTCCAAGGCTTACGTGAAGATTTCTTAGAACTTTTGGGACTTTTCTAGCAGTGTTAGGATAGGAAAGTAGTGAAGTGATGGTTTCTAAGAAAATGTGCCTGAGATCAAGATCTCAGGTGATTTTGCTTGGCTCCCAACACAAGCCTTCCTGCAGATTTAAGAAACTGGCGGCCGTCCTAAGGACTCTTAAGTGGCTGCTGCGTCACCAGGTTTTTATATTAGAAAGATGTATAGATAGAAGGTCCTTTGTCTACACCTGTGCAGCTGGTTGGAGTCCGTTAGGGGGTCAAAGAGGCCTTCAGCTGACGTCAGGGAGTAGCCCTGACCAGAAAGCTTCAGTTGCCTTTCTGTCTTTAACGTCCTCACGCGAAGACTTTAGACCGGAAACAAAAGGAGGAAATTAGAAGAGATTTGTTCTCCTGATGGGAGATGAAGGAAAGAAAAGATTTTTGCTGCTCTCCTGGTGGGAGAGGTACTCCCAAATTCTGCGTTTCCGGGGGCACCAGCTGCTGGCTGGCACAAAGTTCGGAGGCTCTCATATTGGGCGCCAGATATGGGCGTGCGGGTTTCGCGGAGCGCCAGCTGCTGGGCGTGGCACCGGTCTCCCTTGCACCACTGGGGGGACGTGGGGCGGGTCACGCACCATGTCTGCTGAGACTCTCCACTACCGGGCCTGGCAGCTCTCGAGGACCGCTGTCAGCTACCTGGTCGGGTTCCATCCCAATCTACCCAGCACTCCCTCTGTGTTTGAGACCCGTCAGCTGCCGGGTCACGAGGGGAGATGCGGGACGGCGAAAGCAGGGTCTTCGTGAGTTGATGACGGAAGGCTAGTGCCCCCCCCCGGGGAGACTGGATCACAGGATTTAGTGTTACAGCTTCAGACAAGTGACTCAGCTCAGATCTCAATGATTCAGTTCCAGCTTTATTGGGGTAAAACTAGGATTATTTATAGTGTGGAGACAGTAGAAAAAGCCTTAGCTGATAGGTGCTCCTGGAATGCTTCATTTACATAGGGCGGTGGGCTTCTATCAGGCTATTAGACAATGCCTGATTAAAGCCTGGTTGTTTCTGTGCCAGAGGGCATGTATCTGTGATGGGCATTTCAAAAGTAAGTCAGGGAGGACAGCAGAAGGCGCCCCGCTGAGAAGGGGAGTCTCCCCATTTGCGCCGAGCCAGCTTGCAGCTATCCGGACATGGGGAGACTGCTACCCTAAACAGCAGGGGTCCCCAACAATCCCCTTCCCTTTCCCCCAGAGTTCCTGTGTTCAGCTCTTTCCTTACACGGCACTGGCTGATACTGATCCACTTTGGAAGTGCTGTGACCTGGTGAATGTCCTCAGCTCTAAGGAATACCTGTAGATGTACACCAGAATCAAAGTGTATAGTACATGAGGAAGCAAGGCATACACATAAGTTTGATATTAAACATTTAGCAAAATATCCTGAGATAGCACAAATTGGCGAGTTAAAAAGTAAAAGAAACATCCCTCAAAAATCTTTGTGTTGAGTGGGCATGGGCATCAGGTATGAAAGCTTAGTACAGAGTGGACAGTGGATATCTGAAAATTGTTAACAACCTTGGAAAGTCTCATTTCTCCCCCTAAAGCCAGATATGCAATATCTTGTTTTCTTCCCTTGTCAGGCTACATCCTTAAATGAAAATACACTACCCCCTTTATCAGACTGCTGTGGAACCAAGGGATAATTAAGGTATGAATGCTTATTAGACATCTGAAGGCTTAAAAACATGCAGAGCCTCTGGACATGGACAGAGCTGCACATACAGGAGCAGAATACAAACAGAAAGAGCTGGGGTGAGGTGCTCTGGGCACTCAGCTCAAGAGGGTGGTGCAGTCCAGAAGATGAGTAGGAAGTGAGATGGAGCTGGGAACCTGGAATGCCAGTGGGTGGGAAAGTTTTGCTACCTCAATGCAAGCAGACCTGAAGGGAGAAAAGCAAGCTCTAGAGGCATATCACCAACATGGCTGGCTCACCATGGCTCTCCTACATTTATTAGCTGCCCCCACAATTTAATATTTGTCCTTCAGACTGGTGAGCACTCCTATTCATGTCTGAGTTCCCCATCTGCTGTCCTACCACACCCATCCCCACATCAGAGCCTCCTCACCTCCTCTGATGAAACCTAGGCTCTCTGAATAGGATCCTCCTACAGTCAGGAATGTGTTACCCACCACCTGACAGAAGGTCCTAGGCTGTATAAGAAAGCAGGCTGAGCATAGGCCAGAAAAGCCACCAGGTAAGCATGGTCTCTGCTTCAGTTCCTACCTCCTTGCTCCTGAGGCCCCAAGTGCGTGCACTCACTTCCCACTAGAATAGACTGTGAGTTGGAAGGCAAATAAATACTTTCCTCCTCAAATTGGCCTTATTTAGCACTGCATCACCCCATCAGAAAGTGAAAGGAAAACAGTAGCTCCAGTCTGCTTGACCTTTGGGAATACCAAGCTCCCCAGCATGATTCACTGCCTTTTGTTCCTATGTTCCACCCAGAGTTGCTTCCCCTGACACACTCATCTCCATTGGCTTGTATTTGCTCTTCAGTACGCAGCCTTCATTCCCAGCCTTCCCAGCTATGTGATTCACCTGCAAGATAGAAATGCCTGAAAAATGGGCCTTTGAGCATGCCTTTGGAGGAATCATCTTGAATACCTTAGTTCATCTGGGCAGAGTAATCTCAATGCAGGGTGGGACCCTTCCTTGGGCAGGGTTCCGAGACTATAGAAAACGGACAAGGGACTGCTTCCTATCATAGGGCTTCTAATCTGAAACTAGAAATAGAGAACTCAACAATTGGGTGGGGGGTGTTTGCGTGTGTGTGTTTCATGTGTATGTCTCTGTGCATATGCAGGATATGCATGTGCAGGTAGGTGTTCATGTATGAATATGTGTGCACATACGTGTGGAGTTAAAAGTTAATATGTGTTGTCTCCTTCTATGACATTCCATCTTATTATTTGGGATAACCAAGCTCCAGCGATCCTCCTGTGTGAGGACTTTTACAGGAGTATTCTCCCACGCCTGATTGTGTGTGTGTGTGTGTGTGTGTGTGTGTGTGTGTGTGTGTGTTTTGTGGAACCAAGCTTCATTCTTCATGCTTGTGCAGCAGGCAGTTTAAAAAATGAGTAATCTCCCTGGCCCAATCTGTTTAAAGCAGCTCTGGGACCAGGGTGTGTCAACAGGAGCGTGTAAGTTCTGGACTCCTAAGTCTGCCCTGGGTGATGTTGGGCTGAGGCAGTGGGATCACTGTAATTTTGATGCTAGCTTGGGTCACATAGAGAGTTGGAGGCCAGATGTGCTATGTAAAAACATACTATTCTAAAAAAATATGAGCCTTCCCAAAAGACCAAGCAAGCAACCAGACAAAGAATCAAATAAGAACAGCTTGGTCCATAGAGTTGGTACAGTGAGTAATTGGTGGGCATACTTGAGGACCTAAGTTTGCAACCCAGGCACCCACGTAAAAAGTCAGGCATGGCAATATTTGCCCCTTAATCCCAGCAGAAGGAAGATGGAGCCAAAATACATGGAGCTCATGGGTATGACAGTCTGGCCCAGTCAATAAACTCAGTGTTCAGTGAGATACCCTATCTCCATAAATAGGTTGGGAAGCCATACAGGAAGACACCAGAGCACAGAATGAGGCTGCCATACACACTTACACATGAAACCCTGTGTGGACACGAGAGAGAGAGAGAGAGAGAGAGAGAGAGAGAGAGAGAGAGAGAGTGAGAGAGAGAGAGAGAGAGAGAGAGAGAGAGAGAGAGAGAGAGAGTCTCACACAAAACAATTTCAACAACCACAGAAAACCAAGAAACCCCTTGGATGGATCTGAAACAAGCTAATCCTGAACTGGAAAGTCATATAGCTGGAAGCTCCTCCTTTGGTTTCTTGTCTGAAAGCTGTGGTGCAGGAGGAGACACTGGGATGACACAGAAGAGGAAAACACAGGCTCAGGGGTCTGGAAAGAGCAAGAGAACACACACAGATGCTCCATTGCCACACACCAACATCTTGATGTACATACAGACACAGGCACAAACACGTAGCCATGGACAACACAAGCAGAAATAATTAAATGAAATAGACTCAGATACACAGACACACACAACAGTCATACAGAATGCAACAGATAGCAATATTCATGAACAACTTACACAGACATAGAGAGTGCATGTACATACCTATGACTACATATACACAAAACACTGACACCCTGTGGCACAGTGACATGTACAAATACATATAGGCACAGAGACATATGGAGTCTCTATGTATTTACCCAAATACAGACACACAAGGACTCATGAAGAATGGTGTACAACAGACACCCAGTCACAGAGACAGAAAGAGACGTCATGTTCGTAAATCCTAACACACACCCTCACACACACAGACACTTGTGAACAGACAACACAGACTAATGCAGAGTGATTTAGCAGCAAAACCACAACATTTTCCAGGAGAAGATGATCAGAGATTCCCAATGGCCATCTGATTCCAAGTGAACACACAGAGCTCAATATGAGGATTATATGCCTATCACCAGGAAGGGAAAATTCATCCTGGAATTACTTCACCTGGGGTGGGTCCAGGTTTCATGGAGCTTTCTACAGTTGTCAAGAAAGGTGTTCTTGTTCCCTTTGCAAGTCTCACTGCTAAGTACTTTGATGACACGCCTGATACGTCTTAAGCAAGGAAGGAGATGGAAGGGTGGCATCCTTGTCAGGACACCTGGAAGAAGACTATGAGCTTGTAACCTGGAAAGGCAGCTGTGTAGGAACCTGCTCTCTGATCAAGCCCTGTGAGAGGGCATCTCCCAGACAAGGGGCAAGGTCTGAACCTGAACCCAGGGGCCATGGCTTTCCATGCTCTGAAATGACGCACCTGACACTTAACACACACAGCCTCAATCTTAGTCAAGCAAGTGAAAACCAGAAGTGGCCAACCTGGAGGAGAAAGCAAGTCTTAGCAGAAGTTTGAGCATGTGCCTTAGTCAAGCAAGTGAAAACCAGAAGTGGCCAACCTGGAGGAGAAAGCAAGTCTTAGCAGAAGTTTGAGCATGTGCCTTAGTCAAGCAAGTGAAAACCAGAAGTGGCCAACCTGGAGGAGAAAGCAAGTCTTAGCAGAAGTTTGAGCATGTGCCTTAGTCAAGCAAGTGAAAACCAGAAGTGGCCAACCTGGAGGAGAAAGCAAGTCTTAGCAGAAGTTTGAGCATGTGCCTTAGTCAAGCAAGTGAAAACCAGAAGTGGCCAACCTGGAGGAGAAAGCAAGTCTTAGCAGAAGTTTGAGCATGTGCCTTAGTCAAGCAAGTGAAAACCAGAAGTGGCCAACCTGGAGGAGAAAGCAAGTCTTAGCAGAAGTTTGAGCATGTGCCTTAGTCAAGCAAGTGAAAACCAGAAGTGGCCAACCTGGAGGAGAAAGCAAGTCTTAGCAGAAGTTTGAGCATGTGCCTTAGTCAAGCAAGTGAAAACCAGAAGTGGCCAACCTGGAGGAGAAAGCAAGTCTTAGCAGAAGTTTGAGCATGTGCCTTAGTCAAGCAAGTGAAAACCAGAAGTGGCCAACCTGGAGGAGAAAGCAAGTCTTAGCAGAAGTTTGAGCATGTGCCTTAGTCAAGCAAGTGAAAACCAGAAGTGGCCAACCTGGAGGAGAAAGCAAGTCTTAGCAGAAGTTTGAGCATGTGCCTTAGTCAAGCAAGTGAAAACCAGAAGTGGCCAACCTGGAGGAGAAAGCAAGTCTTAGCAGAAGTTTGAGCATGTGCCTTAGTCAAGCAAGTGAAAACCAGAAGTGGCCAACCTGGAGGAGAAAGCAAGTCTTAGCAGAAGTTTGAGCATGTGCCTTAGTCAAGCAAGTGAAAACCAGAAGTGGCCAACCTGGAGGAGAAAGCAAGTCTTAGCAGAAGTTTGAGCATGTGCATAGGGCACCAGAAACTGACTTGTAGTTGCAGTCAACTACTGGGCTGGCTACTGGGCTGGTCCTTCACCAATCCAGTTGAGAAGGAGCCAGGCTCCCTCGTTCACAGGAGTCTTGTCTCCATCCCTCTTTCCACATCCCGTTTATTCTACATAGGGGCTTTCACTTAGCATATTCATTCATTCATTTTTGTTTTGATCATTTAGTGATGGGGTCTCCCTGTTGACACAGTTGGCCTGGAGCTAACTGTGTAGACCAGGAAGGCCTAGATCTCAGAGGTATCTTTCCACCTCTACTTCCAGTGTGCTGGGATTCAAGGCATAGGCTACCACACCTGGCTGAACATACTCATTATGAATAATTTTCCCTTTATTTATTAATGATTTTGTTCCTTCATTCTGAGTTATTTTAAAGTGAGCAGCTTCAACATGATTTTTTCCTGATTAAAAGCTCTCTTGGTTCTGTGGCTCTTAGTTAACCCCCACCCCACAGGTTCTTGATAGTGGAGGCGTGCATGTTCTTCCTCAGCATTTTCTTGCTCCTCAATTAGCATACCTCTCTGGGGTACATCAGAACCTGAACTCTTAATCTCCATTCCCTCAGGGAAATGCCTACTGTTTCCTGCCTCCCCCCCTCCTCCTTCTTCCTCCTTCTCTCCTTCTCCTTCTCCTTCACCTTCCTTCTCCTCCTTCTTTCTTCTTCTTCTTCTTCTTTTTTTGTTGCCGTTGTTTTTCTGTGTAGAGTTGTCTGATCTATCTGTACAGTATGATCATCTTGCTGTTTGTAAGCACAGGCAGATCTGATGCCTCTGTAGACAAAAATAGGTTTTATAGATGGGACAAGACCTGATCATCATTGTGTTTGACAGTCTTAAGGCTAGAAGGGTGACCTGGATTGAGAACCACAGAAGGCAGAGAATGCTGAAGAATGATAATTGTTTAAGATGATGAAAGACTGTGCTACTGTGAAGGGCATGACCTCCTTAAATTAGGGTCTGTACATTTGCACTTTTTTACTCTGCTTCTCTCATTGGGGATACCATGTGTTTCAAGTCAGAAACAGACACCTGCTCAAGCATTACCTAGGAGTTTCTATGGTTGCCAACCTGTCCGTAGCTATCTTGGGCACTTTCCTAACCTCGAATTATTTCTTGTCTCCATTGGTCCTTGGGTCTCTGGACCCCTGGAGACTGCGGTTCTCTTTTTGCAGCTGGCTGTGCACTCATGGATGCCCAGGAGTGCTGTAGTGGCCTGGTATTCAGGAAGCATTAGGAGCATTGTGACATCAGCAGTTGTTTTGCCAACTGCAAGGTGTGTCTGGCATCCATTGCTAGTTTTCTAGCAGTACATTTCCCCTTTCTCTGTGGGCAGGGAATTTTCCATAAGTCAGCATGTTGTGTTTCTCTGTTCACCATCACCTTTAATGGTCTGTGAGAGGGGGTAAGCCATGTTTGTGATGTGGGCTTGCAGACTCACTGGTCAGCATTTGACCTCCGTACGTGCAGATCCTGATCATGGACTCATCTTTTTTTTCTAGGCACAATAAATTCAGCAACCAGAAGTGCTAGAATTGACTTTAGATGAATGGAGACACATTTGCTCATGGACATTTCTAAAGTCTGTTCATGCACTAGCTGATGTCATGTTCAAAAATAGTTTAGAGGGGAAAAACAGGTGATCTACTATTCTAATTTCCATTTTACAAAACAATGAAAGCAAGGCCTAGAGGAGTTCAGTTGTCCACTGCCTCTGTTTACTGTTGTTAGATCAAAATACCTGAGACTAGGAACTTTATAAGGAATATAATGTTTTTCGGATCATGCTTGTGGATGTAGTGGAGTGCAAGAACCCAGCACTGACATCTGCTTAGCTTCTGTTGAGAGAGTACTCCTTGCACCAATGCTGAAAAAATATGGGACACAATTAGTGTCTCAGAGTTCACTTTAATAAAAAAAAAAACCCACTACCTCACCATTTTAATCCATTAATCCAGGACTCAAATCACTGCTACCTAAATGCAAACCTCAAAATATTAACATTTAACTTTTGGCATAATAATTCCAAAGCATGAAATCTAGGGGAGAAATATTCAAAACCAAGCCTATACCCATGAGTGTACAATATGCAAATAGAAGCCGGATGTGGTGTCACACGCCTTTAATCCTAGGACTTGGGAGGCAGAGGCAGGTGGATCTCTGTGAGTTCAAGGCCAGCCTGGTCTACAAAGTGAGTTCCAGGACAACTGGGGCTACAGGGAGACCCTGTCTCAAAAAGACCAAAACAAACAAACAAACAAACAAAATATGTAGATAGAAGAATTAATGTATACACCAGAATAAACAGAATTAAGAAGAGAACATTCAGAGAATGCCACCCACCAATTTAATGTGAACCCCCTGAAATGGACAGTTACCTGCCAACCTTCACCAGACTTGCTCCTCTCCTATATGCACTGCTCTTCCTCCTGCCTCTCCATTCTTCCTGAAATTACTGATCATGTCAGCTCAGGCATCTAAATCTTTTCTCTGCACAGTTAAAGTTGCAAAAACAAAACAAAACAAAAGCAACCCTTAGAGAACTGGGCATGGTGGTGCACACCACCAGCACTTGGGTGGTGGACTCAAGAGGATCAAAAGCTGAAGATCATCTTTTGCTATATAATGAGTCAGAGATCACTCTAGGTTATGTGAGGGCCAGAACAAGAAAGGAAAGAAGAAAAGAAGGAAAGAAAGGAATGAAGGAAGGAAGGAAGGAAGGAAGAAGGAAGGAAGAAGGAAGGAAGGAAGGGAAAAAACAGAAAAATTCAGTATCTTAGGACAAATGTACTTCATCTTTCTTTGTTGTTTAATAAATGTATGCATATAACTCCCATTTTTGGGGATCCCCCATGGTTCTGTGCCTCCTGCTAAGTAAGTCAAATGTGTGTATGAAATCAAACCAGACAGTCCCTTAGCTAACCTCTGACCTTTGGCCAAAACTAATTATGGGACCTGCGTCATTCAATTCATCTCTTAGGAATGCAAACAGGGAGAGAAAGAACTGCCCAGGCATTGGTTACAGGAGCAGAAGCTAAAATTATGCCAAGTACTATAAAGAGAAGGAGGATTGTGGCAAACCAAAGGACTCTGATAAGTTCCACACCTATAATCAGTTAATATACTTCACATGTCTTTTGTGCAAGTTTTTTCTCCAGCTTTGACTTTGTTTCTGTCTGAAGAAGAAACTCATTTTTGCAGGGTCGGGGGGGGGGTGCCTGCTAATCTAACAGGCTTCCTCCATTTTCCCCTTTTATTCTGTGTGTACTTCAAACATGTGGGATGTTGTCACTCACTTAGAGTGGATCTCCCTACTGTACTTAATATTCTCTGTCAATGTCCTCACAGGAGCACCCAGAAGTGAGCTTTACTATTCTAGATGCTTCTCGCTCCAATCACTTGGTAAGAACCACGGTGAATATATTGCCTGGAGTGGGTAATGCTACAATAAACATGGCAAGCAGGGTCCCTTCAACATACAGATTTTGTTGCCTTTTAATTCTTTTAATTATCAGTAATGGGATTTCCAGATGCAATATATTTTTATGTTGTATAAATATATTACCTATCTATTTAATTTTTATCTTAGCATTAAAAAGTCATGAGTTTCAGCATGCCTTTGTCACACTTTTGTCACTGAGTTTTCTTCTCAGATGTTCTCTCTCTCACTGCCCTTTTCCTGTGCCTCTCTCCATCCAGCTGGTTCTTTTCCTCCTCCCAATTAACCATCTTCTCCCTCTCCATGTGATATACTCTATTACTCTCTCTGTTTTGCACCTCCCTTAAGATTGCTCCCTCCACTCTCATTCTTCACTGACATATTGCACTATTGGCCTTTACAATGTTACCAGAAGTCTATGCAATTAAGGAGGATTGGTATGCTTTCTTCCCAAGTTGTGATTCACTCTGGTTGCTGTGTTAGACATGAAATGCCACAGAAGAATAAGAAATAAAAAAACCTCTTCAGATGGTTTACTACATGTGGTTACATTGGTGAGGTTGTACACGTTTGATAAAAAAAACTTTTTCCCTGATGTCTGCTCCTGGTGCCTCATTATAAGTAAAAAAAGTAAAAAAAAAAAACCAGCAATCCCAAATATGTGACTTAAAGTGTTTTAACAAGCATCAACTATATCTCAGTTGCCACAGTGAAAATTGTTTAGTGTTAATACACACAATCCTAGACACTAGTGAAAATTCCTCACATTTCTACATAAATGGTGGCACATAGGAATTCCCAGGTTTGCAAAGGATCAAGAGATAAAGGAAAATCCTGGCATAGGAGCCCACTCAGAACATCACCAACAAACAGTTCATAATGCGTTGCACAGTGCAGCTTTTCCTTGCAAATAAATAAGGGATGGACGTTCAAGAATCTCTAACAGCAGTGGGGCTGAGGAGACGGCTCAGCGATTAAGAACATGCACTGACTGCTCTTGCAGAGGACCCGGGTTCGATTCCCAGCACCCACATGGTGGCTGGCAACTGTTCATGACTCAAGTTCCACAGGATCTGATGCTCTCTCCTGACATCAGCAGGCACTACACGATAACAGGTGCACATACACGCAGGCATTACACTCATACACATAAAATAGAAATAATAAAAAAAGTTTTAAAGAATCTTTTTAATTATAGGCAATTAAGTAATTTGCCTATATCACACAAAGTATCTGAATGCCCATCAAACACCTAAAGACTTAAAAAACAATAAGCATTTTTGACAAGAACAACACTACAGTTTCAGAAACAGAAAGCCAACAGACAGTACTTGGTGAGGTTTTCTCCTCAGCTCTCTAAGGGGCAAAGGGTGATGCAGTCCTGATGTACCATATGCAGCAAAAACACTGAGTAGTCTGAGGTTTCAGAAGGCTAAACAGCTACAGTCCTCTCTCTCCAGCAGGACCTGTAGACGGAAAGGCAAGGGCCAAATGTGTCAGTGCTTGATTCTCCTGTCGTAATGTAAATTCTACTCAGTCAAATATTTGCCACCGAGTCCAGTGAACAGACCTGTTCCCATCCGAATTCCTTATCCCTCATCTTGGCCCTGGCAATCCTCAGTCACAGCCAGCAATCTCTTTTCATCAAGCCTGGGGGCTCTGAACATGATCCTTGCTGGGACAAGGAAATTCAGTTTCTCTGCATCCACTAGAGTTGCTGGCCGAGCTTAAGGTGCTCACCCAGCCAGTCCTACGTGAGCAGCAAGCTCTGTAGCTTCATTCACTGCCTTTTCTTCAGCAGTTCCTCTCGGAGTGAGTTTCTTCTCATATGCCTGCCTCCATTGGGCTTTGGGCTTAGAACTATCCAGAGTTCACTCTCTGCCCAGTGGTATAATTCTCCTCGAAACTCAAGAAACCCTTCTCATCTGTGTGGGGCATTAATATTCATTATCAAATACAGCCTGGGAATGTGGCCAGCTGCCACATCTACATGATTTCATCTGTTTCGGTGGCTTATCACCTAAGAATGTCCTCTGAGGCCACCTCAGGCTGCAGTGATCTGAGGACACTGCCCTGGGGTTGGAGTCATTACACCCAACCCTATTCCTTACACTTGATATCTTTCCTGCCATCTATCAAGATGTTTTCATCTTGGGGGCCTCAATCTATTGCTTTCTTGACAAGGCCATTTGCAGCTGAGGAAAAAATAAAAAAAAATTGATAACTAAGCAGCCCATTGGTACTATCTCTCAAGGGAGCCTGACCAATTTGAGTCTCATACCAAGATAATTCAAAGCACTATCTCAGGCTACCAACAGCTGACACAAACCTTCCAATTTCTGAAGCATATGCATGTATTTTCTTAGTTCATAGAGCAAGATACCTAGAGTGGTCAGGTCAAGTTCTGGGTTTGAGAAGAGGCACACATAATCAGCATTGTCTCGACATCTTCAAGTTCCTTCTGCCTCTTTAAGTCAGAAGAAATTAGGACCTAGCTGGAGAGAAACAGGGACCTGGAATGAGAGATCAGGGAACTGGATAGAGACATCAGAGACCTGAGTAGACCTGGGTAGGGCCGTCAGAGACCTTGGTGGAGACATTGAACTACAAAGGAAAATGGGTGCTAGAATGTTGTCTGACAAACCAAAGCTAGTGACACTTCAGTCCCCATTTTGTTCAATTTGACACTCATTTCCAAAAGGTTCTTCTCCTAAATCCTCTAAGCTCATCCCCTCCAAGGACCCACACCCCACTCATTTACCAGGACACGTGGTTGCAGTAGAGGAGCAGCAATGTTGGCAATGGGCTAGAGGATCGTATTCGGGGACCCGGAAACAAGGAGAGGTGACGCCAGGAGTTTAAATGCTCTGGTTGAGACCTCCTGCCAGTACACAGAGAATCCCAGGTTTGCCAGGAGTATTCCAAAGGACTGTGGACACAATAGTATTTTTGGCATGGGCATGTCCCTGCCCTTTCTTGATCTGTTTTCCTTTCCCATCTTCCACCTTCAGGCCATAATTTTCATCTTCTTTTTTTCTCCCTGGGTACAGTGGAGATGATGAAGAAACTCCAGTTCTGCATTATAATATGATCTGCAAAACACCTGGAGAGATGGAAGTACCATTCTTTTTCAAAGACTGGCTAGTGCCTCAATTTTGCCCACTTTCCCCTGGCTTTCAAGGAAAAGCAGGCTCATCTCACAATTTCTCTACTGGCCTTGGGCATCCACATCATGACTTTCAATTTCAACAGGATGTTCTTTCTTATCTATACACTTCAGTATGGATTAACAGTCTCAAACCTTTGAATGCCACTTTGTGTCCAGCATTAGGATTGTCCTCTTTCATGTGTGGGGCAGATTAGTTCCTAAGAATGCGTACTACAAAGGAAGGCTCAGAAAAATAATTTCCCACATATGTCTAACAAGAAATCTCAAGTCTGTGAGGACCCTGCCCTTGTCAGTTAGACTGAAAACATGATTTCTCCTTATCCTGTCTCTTTAAATTGCAGGAACAGAGGGCATAGTTGCAAATACTGGTGCCTCATGTAGCAGCAGATATCCATTGCGTCCCTTCTACAAGGAAAGATATCATAACTGAGGATCAGTTCTGACAAGGAAAGGGGAGATGGGAAGTGTTTAAATTTGAACCATACCTCAGAAGGTCAGAGCTTTGGAAACACTGACAATCACCCAATCTTATCTTTTTTTTTTTTTTTTTTTTTTTTTTTTTTTTTTTGCAATACTGAGGCCCAAGGAGAAGTTATTTTTACCAAGATCCCATGGGAAATTGTTGACAGGGTTGGCGATAGAAGCCTTGATTTTTACAACACACATGAAAAGTTCTGGCAACCGAGTCTCCTTTCCTTCTTGAAGATTGTGTGAGGCTGGACTCCAGGCTGGTACACAATGTTCTTTTGTGCGACGGTAAAAGAACATGCAGGTATTGGCTGAGCCTCCCATTCCCCCATCCTCATCTGAAAATATCCACCCCTATTTTGACAGCTAATATCACTTTCAGTCTTGTTAACCCTCCACCCCCCAGATGTCTCCTCTCTGTAAACACTTGTTACTTAATATCAATAATATATTTGATAACTGATGAACCTACCCAGGTATAGGAAGTGCTTGCCAAGTGACAATTCTGTGACAGGGTTGATAACAGAGTTACTTAGAATTTCTCCACCCAAATGCATACTGCCTTCCTGGTCAGAGACACAGAAGACTGCTGATTTACTACATGCCATTCATGTGGGAGTTACGGGCATCTGCCATAACCTTCTACAGTCCTCAAATAAGGGGCCCTTTTGATAGGCAATGTGCTCACTCTTCCAGAACTCACAGAAGGCAAGGACCTAGTGTGTTTCCTAAAGTAGGAGACTGAAGGACTCATGTCATTAACACATAGAGGAGGACTGACCTCTCCCTTTTAGACACTACACTCAAAAAGGTGACACAACTGTGACACTTGCAGGTCTGGAAGGGGTAGAAATGTGTTTCACCAAAATTGTGTCCTGATTCAATGAGTGTGGCCACTGGGAGAGCAAACTGTAAGTTATCTGGGACCAAGTTCATCCTTTATCTTGTGCCATATTGGAGTCAGAGGTCTAGTAGGGAGCAGAAGACATGTCTGCACATAACAAGGCTGTAGGTCAGCACTGCCATCCGGAATGGTCACTGGAATTCATACCCTCTAGCGTACTTACACTATGACCAGAAAATCCTATTTCCAGTGGCAAGAATTTTCATATCATCCATCCTGCTCACTTCTGGGATCTAGTCTCCCTACCTAGTTTTCTCTTGGCTTTTGTTTTTAATGTTCTTCTCACTTCCATAGTTACACGGTCTCCTTCTCATAAGTGACTATCATGCATCAACTCCACGCAACAAGCTCTTCTCATCACCCCATAGAAGTTCAACCTGATCATGACTCTCCTGTTTACCTTCACTCCATACATCCCATTTTCAGGCTTAGCCATGCATTCTTGCTTCTCCTTCAGCCTATTCTACTTGCTGTGCTGTTGTGTCCTCTGTGCTCTGCCAAAATCAGCTACTATTACTGGTATGTAGATCAATATTCAATTGTCTTCCTAAAGCCCTGCATTCATTCAGTCCCCCCACATGGAAGTGAACGAAGTCAGTCAGTAGTCTCATGAATTCCATGCCCTTTACCCTCAATTACAGTTTATCCTAAAGTCCCACTTTAATCTTAATTATTGCTTTGATCTCCCTATGAAATGCATGCCCATTTGCTTTCCATGAAATCATGTTGTTCTTCTCATCCAGGTTAGTTGATTCACTCCTGAAATCTCAGTATTGAAAGGCTGAGGCCGGAGCATCATGAATTTGATGCTACCCCAGAACATAGGGTGATCTAGGCTCCAATAATAATGATTAACAATAAATTATTATTCTCTTGAATCTCAATCACCTTAGTTTACTTTCTGTCATCTTTTGTTTTCCTGCATTCTTCATGCAACAGAATTTTTTTAAATTTTATTTTTAAAATTTATTTAATAACCACATGATTAGAAGAAGCATTTCATTACAGCTTTAACATATTCAGTAACAATTTCCAGAGCAAGGATACACCTCTTTCAAAAGTGGCTGTAAATTTTTAGGTTCACAGTTGAATTAATACAGTTATGCAGTATTGAACTTAGTATAAACCCTGTAAAACATAAAATTGAATGAGTTTTTACCCTTTAAAAAAGATCTCCATTTCATTTTAAAGCTACTAACACTTAGATGTTTGCACATGCGTCTCTAATCTCTATATACCTGATTATTACTAGTCACAGTCGGTTACACTCAGAGCCTTGGCACCTGAGTATGGATAGAAAGTCATCAGGTAGATTTCAATGATAATGTTTATCACCTCTACTAATTAACATGAAGTAAGTTTTTATGTTTCCTCCTCAAATATAACTCATTTTTTATTTGTTGAATTTTTGTGTGTATATCATACAGAACATCCCAAACAATCTTATTCATCTATATACCCACTTTGCAAATGGCACTGTCACATAGCTTCCCCCCACACTGGAGCCCATATACTGTTATCCCTGTTACTGTCCACTGTGTTGTCAGTGCCCGTAGCTGTTCCCCAGTGCTTGTCCATTCACTGAATCTAGTCAGCCTATCTAGAGTTCCTTGTTTTAGGAAGATTAGCTGTTACTCGTCTAGCAGCAATCAGTTGTCAATATTCCTTTAGATAAGATTGGGGTCTGCTTTTCATTTTCCCAGTTCTATGCTGGGTTACTGTCTGGG
>NW_008355655.1:69881-78645 GCF_000622305.1 Nannospalax galili
AACATCTGTTCCTCAGGGGTCACATGGGCTTGGGAGGAGCCCCTGGCTCTTTTCTTTTACCAGTTCTGTCTATGTGAAGATAGGTCAAAGGTCCTGATCGACCATGGCTGGCTTTACTAGGAAACACGGAGGAAATGATTCCTCTGTGTTGACCCTCCTCTTTGTAGGCTGGACACTGGTTCAAGTCCATCTGGTGGGGTCTCCACGGCCTCCTTGATAAAGAGGACAGGTGACTTACCATAGTCACAAGACATTTTGAGAGATGCTCATAGTCTCCTGGAACTTTGTCAACCCAGGAGGGCAAGGAGCAAAAACTGTCCTTTATGTCCCTCTGAGCAAATTAGTATAGGCCTCAAAGTACGGCTGTTAAACATCCAAGAAGGTTAGTTCTACCAGTCTGGTACTTTTAATTACCATGTGCCATGTAGATAAAGCTTGGGAAAATACCAAACGTTCTCAGATAAAATTTGCCTAAACAGATATTATAGTCCTTGATCTAGTTGTATGTATAATTTGTCAGTAAGTTGCTGGACTAATATGTTTCTCTCTGGTTTTCTCAAACTAGCTAGGCATTATTTATCTGTCACATTGTCTAACCCTTCCATCACGGTTTCCCCATTTAAGGTGCCCCCATTTTTCCCATTTCTCCCTTAATAATACCCTTCTCCTATGGTCCCACCTCTCTTGAGCTCCTTCTTTCCCTTTATCCCCTAAGTTCCTTATATAACCTTCCCTCCCCTCCCTCCCCTTAAAATAGCCCCATTTTCATCCGTATCTCCCTTATTAACACCTGTTTCCTGCTGTTCTTCTCTTTCAGGTTCTTTCTTTTCTTTTACCTCCCTGGTTCCTTTTCATTATCCTTGTTCCTGTAGTTATGTTTGGATACATAATCACTTACCAGGATTTGGTGCTAGGATCTACATATGAGGGAGAACATATGTTGTTTTGTTTTCTGAGTCTGTGTTACTTCACTTAGTATAACAGTTTCTAGTTCCATCCATTTACCTGCAAATTTCATGATTTCATCTTTCTTTACTGCTGAGTAAAACTCCATCGTATATATGAACCACATTTTCATTATCCACTCATCAGTTGAGGGACACCTAGGTTGCTTCCATCTCTTAGCTATTGTGAAAAGAGCAGCAACAAACATGGATGTACAAGTGTCTCTGCAATACGATGAGTTCTTTGGGTGTATGCCAAGGAGTGATATAACTGGGTCAAATGGTAGGTTCATTTGTAGTGTTTTTAAGAGTTCTCCATGCTGCTTTCCATAGGGGTTGAACAAGTTTACAGTCCCACCAGCAGTGGAGGAGAGTTCCTTTTTCCCCACATCCTCTCCAACATTTGGTATCATTTATTCTCTTGATCCTATCTAGTCTGACTGGGGTAAGATGAAATCTTAGAGTGGTTTTAATTTGCATTTCCCTAATTACTACCGACACTGAACACCTTTTAAGAATGCTTCTTAGTCATCTTTATTTCTTCTTTTGAGAACTCTCTGTTCAGTTCTTTAGCCCATCTTTTAATTGGGTTACTTCCTTTCTTGATTCCTTGTTTTTTGAGTTAGTTATATAGTCTGGATGTTAAACCTATGTCAGATGTGTCACTGGTGAAGATTTTTCTCCCATTGGCAACAGAATTTTTTTAATATGCCATGGAATGTCATTCCCTGTTCAAGCCTAGATAGCCTCCAGGCTGGCTAACTTCTCTGTCTACCGAAACCCCCATCTCTGTTTTCATGCAAATTCAAGAATTCCCTCCAGAGCCTCCCGTCAACCTTTCAGAGTCTTCTCCACACTTCAACAATTGTGGCTGAGCATAGCTTCTTCCTTTCCAGGATCTCCTCACTCCTTTCTGAACCGCCTCACACTCAAAGGTAGGGGCATGAACCTCCACTGAGCCCCAAACCTGGAAACCTTGTTTACAATAGGCTTTACATACAGGGCAGTGGTGGGTGGCAGGGTTTCCTTCTACTCCCTTATCTGTGTGATTTTGCCTGAGGAAGCAGAAAGCTGGAAGAATTGGTTTCCCAGGAGTGAGGGAGGAAGAAAGACAGATATGGAATATGAAGTCTTATTCGCCATGCACACCTGTTGTTACCACAGAATCCAGTGGAACAGAATCAAAGACTGAGTCTTGAGGGAATGCACAGTTCTTTCCCCTACTTTTGTCTTCCAGCCCTTTATATGCCTATGAACCGGGAATTTTTTTTAAATCTCCCATTCCTGTTACTGGATCCAATGAGCTTTCAGATCTACCTCTCCTTCTTTCTCACAGTGTTACCACCACCCGGTGGCTGGTCTGTTACATTACACTGGTGCAGTCTAGCCTCCAGTGGCTGCTGGTGCTCACTTAACTAAGCACCCAACAGCTCTGCTGAGAAAATGCACCTTTGTTTTCCCTAGGACAGTTTCCCAGAATCGCCTCCCTTTACATGTGAAATATGTGAGGTGCACTAATTTTCAGCCTATGTACTTGCCAAGCTGGAATTTAACTTTCCCAAATTCAGCATGTGGGTCTGGGGAGATAGATCACTCTTTAAAAAAATAATTATTATTTTTATTTTATGTGGATGAGTGTATTGCCTGCATGTATGCAAGTGCACCCATGCTGTACAATGCCTGTGGTGGTCAGACGAAGGTGATGGATCTCCTGGAACTGCAGTTATGGGTTGTTGTTAGCTGCCATGTGGCTAACATCGATCCTGGGTCCTCTGTAAGAGGAGCCAGTGCTTTTAACTTCTGAGCCCTCACCTCCAGCCCCAAGACCACTCTTTAAATTGCTTCCCACATTAATCATGAGGCTATAGTTTGGATCCCATATCTCACTTAATAATATTGGGTGTGTAGAATGGGTTTTTGGTGTCTACTGAAGCATTCTTCCACTTACCTAGTAAAACTTTAAAGAGTATGTAAAAGGAGTCTCAGACAGAGACAATAATTTGTACTAACTTTTGGCCCCAGGGATACAGTGAAGATGAAGATTATTCACAGGTGTCTGTGTTTTAAACTGCAAAGCACCTGGGGTGATGTGAGTATCATCCCTTTTCAGAGACTGGCTCCTGTCTCTGCCCAATTACCTCAGGCCATAAAGGGCAGGTCAGACTCATTTCTTAAGAACTTTTCTGCTGAACTATGAACCTTATCATTGCCTATGTGTCCTCCCAACATTTCCCCAGCTTTGAACAAGAGCTTCTATCCAATCTACCTGCTGACAAGTGCATCCACCATCTCAGCATTGTGAAGTCCTACTATGTGATAGGCATTGTGTTAGTCTTCTTTTCAATATAATAGATTATGTTTATCAGCGTGTTTGCTGGGAAACAGAGGCTTGGAATAGAGTTGCTTGTCCAAACTCCCATACAATGAAGATGTTAAAGCTGAGCATGTTCCGTCCTTGTTCCTTAGATTGAGGTGCTGCCTTCTCCTTTCCCTACCCCTTTACCTCCTTCTTCCTAACTTCATCTCCCTGAGTTAGGTATGATACTTCCATACATGTCTATCACTGTACTTTGCTCATTTCCATCCCAGTATCCTGATGGAGCTCAGTTCTGTGGAAGGTGTCTCTTGAAAACAAGAGAATGTTTGGACACTGGTGGAACACTGCCTCCCAGTCAGGGGCAGAACACTGCCTTGGGACAGTAAGAATGATAGTGGATGGGCTTGTGTTTTCCTTTCTCATGGACTAGAGCTCTGGGAAAGAGTTTGGTTAGTAACAGAAAAGAAAAACACCTTTTGCTTTTGAACTTTCCTTGATTTATGTTTTGCACGCTGTATCCTTGGCTGACCCTGCTCATTAGGTATAAAGAGCCACTCTTAGAATTAACCTTGCCTTTTGCCACCTGAGAGTTTGGTCCTTTGCCTTCAACAATTATGTTGTCCACCAGCAGACCTGAGTCTATACAACTGGCACCTAACCTGGGGGCTCATGAGGAATGCAGTGAAAGGGCTTCAATTTAGGTGGCGCAACCGAAAGGGAAATGGTACTGCAAGGTAAGCAAACTTTCGGTAATACTTGGCAAAGTAAAAATAAAATGGAGAATTCCCAGTCAGTGGATGAGCAATACATCCAGTTGTTAAAAGCCCTCTTGAAAAGAGAGGGAGTAAAAGTAAAAGATAAAACTTTTGAATAGGTATTAAAAGCCCTCTTTAAAGTAGGGGGAATAAAAGTAAAAGACGAAACTTTCGAGCAGTTATTTAAACAGGTTAAAAAAAAAACATTATTGGTTCCACCCTAAACGGTGGACTATTTTAAAGTATAGAGTATAGATTTAGATCATGAAGTCTTTAAGGAAAGCCCATCGGTGAGGGGTGATAATTCCCATTTTGGTTTAGTTTCTTTGTACTTTAACTCCTAATGCTTTACAGCTGCTTCAAACAGACTTAGAGAGTCGCTCAGATAATGGACTCTCTGACCGTGAACTTTTAAAAATACGAAGGAGAGATGATAAGGAAGGACAAGGGGGTCAGAAGTATTTCTTTGTGGATGATTTACCTTAGCCCCTGCCCTTCAGCTCAAGTGCCTTTAGAAGTTATTGAAGAGTCATCCCCGGAATTAGAAGAAGGAGATCTTAAGATTTTATACGAGGAGCTTGAGGCTGGGCCTCGGGTTAAGACAAAGACTAATGAGACAGAGACCTCGTCTTCTGAGGATGAGCTAAAAAACTCTTAATCTCAATATAAGGAACTTTTAAAGGAAATTTAAAAATGACTACAAAAATGGAAAAAAAACTGAAGAATATTACTCTCCTCCATATAATCCTAAATATACAACTGTAAAGAAAAAAGACATGCCTAATGTAAATCTGGTTTTAAACATGCAAAATTTCAAAAAGCCTGTTAGCAATGTTTTATGGATAATATTTTCAATTTTCCTGAACTATTAATCAAGTTCCTCCAAATGAGGAATATCCAGAAGGGGCATTTCAATTTTCTCATAGTCCTGTAACTTTTAAGACTATTAAAGAAATGAAATAAGCAGTGGTTACTTATAGGATGCATTCTATTTATGTTAGAGGAATTTTACAATGTCTTGCTACAGTGTTTAGATTAATACCATTTGATTGGGAAGCTTTGGCTAAAACAGTTTTGGAGGCAGGAACTTACAATTTAGAACTTGGTGGCAAGATGAAACTATAACTATGGCTCAGAAAAATCAAGAAAACAATATTGCTATAACAGCTGGACAGTTAATGGAGTCTGGAGCATGGCTTGGAGTTGAGAAGCAACTTCAATATGATGATACCACCATTTCACAAGTAAGGCTTTGTGGTCTTAGAACATGGGATAAAATTGCAAGTCCTGGACACTCCTCAGCATCATCTACTAAAGTGCAATCAGCTAAGGAGCCATATACAGATTTTTTTTTTGTCCGTTTGCAAGCTGCCATTGCTAAAGCTGTCTCACAAGTTGAGGTGAAAGATCTTTGGTTACAGACCTTGTCTTTTAAAAATACTAACTCAAAATGTCAAAAAGCTCCAAGACCTCTTAGAGCACAGGGAACCAAACCATATAAAGAAAAGAGATTGGATGACATAGAGTTAACTAGACAAGCTGCTTTGGAAGGTCACAAGCAAGTGGAGGAATGCCACAAAGTTCATTACACACAAGGAACTATGTGGAGGTGTCTGCCAGTACACTGACAAACACCACAACCTTCATGCTGAGCTTGTAATTCCAAAACCTTAAAGACAGTCAGTAATCATAGCAGAACGTTGTACCTAGATAGCAGCTGGGGGAAAGTAGCTGGGAAAAAATGTTTGTGTCCTGTGAGAACTCATGTACTGTGCTTCTGCTTCTCATGCTGTAATTATTTTGCAAGGCCAATCAAAGAAAAAACAAAAGGGCACTCCCAGCTCTTGCCCTTGAGGTGCTGAGCCCTCTGCTATCTTTGAAATAAGCATTCCCTGTGTCCATGGTTACTTTTGGAACTAAACATCAACAGCTGGAGCCGTAAGTAGTATGTTTTGGGTGCACCTAGTTTTCATCTAATTGTGTCATATATGTTTATGATAAGTATTGTTTAAAATTCCATATAATTATGTAATGTATTTTATGTTTCCATGTATTGAGATCTCATGTAACTATGTCATGTGTCCATGATAATTGTTTTTATGTCTTTATGTCATGATAATTTCAAATGGTGGCCACTTCAATATTTTTCTTTTTCATTCTTTTTATTGTGCACAAAAAATTATTGGATTTTGGCATGCCTAATTAAAACACACAGATACAAATTTACATTCAAAGGCCTTATAAATCTGGGTACCCTAATCATTTTTAAATCTATTAAACAGTGTCTCTAGGACTCCAGGTATATAAAAATCCTATTTGTTAAGTACCTTTTTGGTTCTGGTTTGCTCTCAAAATGTTTTAAAATACCCGTTTTGTTTTTTACATGGTCTACATAAACTTATATTTCTTAAGAAGTGAATTTACTTGGTATCAAATTAACTTATAAGTAAAGCATCATACAAACTAAAACTATCAAATTAAACTAACAATATTTTTTTCAAGTTAAAATATTTTCTCTTTAATCTTTATCTTAATTCTTGTTCTGGTTCTTATTACTTAAAAATATACTAGTTTTGAGTAATAATTACTTCTATTGCAGGAAATTTGTTAAACATTTTACCATTACTGTCCCTTTAAAGCCAACAAACAGGTAGATCAAGGTTCATAACTTTACCAAGTTAATGTAAAAAACTCTCTAAACACTTGAAAAATCGACTACTTAATCAAAGTTTCTACATTGTCCTGGTATGTTTAAAATGCTTATCCATCTATTTGTATGTATAAAAAACTGAGTATTGGTTACTTGATGAATTCTCCCAACTGTTAATAGTTTTATTAGTGTTTTTGTGTCTCAAGGTATTAATAAAAAAATAAAGGGTTAAAAATTCAAAGCTAGTAAAATTAAGATAACCAAATATTTCCAAAGCAGAAAGGACAATAAAAACGTTTAAACAAGTTTGATAAAAGTCTAAAGTTTATAAAAGTACAGGGCTGTTGTTATAGCAATCATAGTTATAGTTAAAAAAAATTTTTTCAGCCTACTTCTCTGACTTGTACTGCATCCCCAGGTACAGTATTGGATTAAATGAATATAGACAAGTATCAGAGTTACCTATAACTACAAATATATGTCCTTTATGTTTCTCTGTATTATACAACTGTTACTTTTGTTTTTTTCCTTACCCATAACAAAATAATTTGGCTCAAGGAAAACTAGATTTTGCCTCTTCTAGGAGCAGTCCAAAAAAAAAGTTTTGTTTATTGAACTTGGTTTATTTCTTGTGTACAGGGATGTAGCCATATATTGATTTCTTATCTAGACTCCAAACAGCTATAAACAAAACTATCTCTCAACCAAAATATAAAATATTTTGTTGCTTAGCCTTTAAAAATGTTAATACTAAATGTAAAAGTCTTAGAGCTATTATGGCGTCAAAGAACAGTTACAAAGCTATACTAAATTAAATAAATTAAATCTAATTCTTATGAGGCCAATTTATTAACAACTACATATGTTGATAAAATAACACAAATTTTTAAAAAATGATGTTTGTGTTATAGAGTCTTGGTAGGAATAGATCTTACAGATATTATGGTTCTACTAACTGACAAACAACAACAAGATTTGTTAAAAGTAAATGAAATATGAAAAATTACATTAAGTAATTTTATTGGAAAACTCTCTAATCAATATGCAAAAAACAATATCCTAAATCAATATCCAAAAATAATCTGTTACTTTTTAATTAACAGATATTATTTTAGATAAAATTATTATTTCAGAACCTATTTCACATAGCTTAACTTTATTTAGAGACTAATAAAATCGGTCTAACAGGTTATATTGATGGTAAATATATACATAGATTACAAAAGACACCTTATTCATCAGTACAAAAGGCCAAATTAGCTACAGTTATTATGGCTAACAGATTATTCACAAGCCTTAAATATTATTACAGATTCTCAATATGCAGCATTTACTGTTCAACATATGTTCACTGTTTATTTGTACTCTGATAATACTGAGTTATATAATATCTTTCTTAAGGTGCAATCTTTGTTACTTCAAAGACAATTTCTGATATTTATTACTCATATTAGATCTCATACTAATCTTCCTGGACCTATGGCAAATACTAATTGAAAAATAGATGAAATGTTACAGCATCAACTATATCTTTGTAATAATTTTGCTGATGTAATTAACTTTCATCAAGACACACATGCTAATTGGAGAGCATTAGTTCATCAATTCAACAATCCACAAAGATTGGCTAAGACTATTATTATAAGGCAATGTGACATTTGTCAACCAATTAACAATTGTCCTTTGCCTAATGGTCTGAACCCCCGAGGGTCATAAGTTAATGACATATAACAAATAAATGTCATACATGTCAAAATGTTTTAAAAATTATAATATGGACCATCCTCAGGCCTCTTGGGGTAAGTCTATAGCGCAGCTCTCCGCCCCAGGACTCCCTAAGCCACATTCACCCTACCATCCCTCCCGCCGTTGTATACTCCTAGTTTGGGCCATGCGCCATTCCTAGTCTTGGGGCCCCAGACAACTGGGGAACCAATGCTGCTTCCTGACCCTTCTCACCCAGACCAACTCAGTCCCTTTCTTGGGCTCCAGGAACACCACTTCTGGTCCTGGCCCCGCCCTCACCTCCCTCTACTTCCCTGGCCCCGGAACACCCGCCAGCCTCTTTCTGGGGCTGACAGCCTCTTTCTGGGGCTCC
>NW_008355655.1:84465-94637 GCF_000622305.1 Nannospalax galili
CTGAGTTCAGAACAAGTTAATGATATATGGCAAATAAACCTCATTCATGTCAAAATGTTTAAAAAATTACAATATGTCCATCATACTATTGATACTTATTCCACTTTTCAATGGGCAACTGCGGTACCAAATGAAAAAGCTTCTTCTATAACATTACATTTTTTACAAAGCCCTGAGTATTATGGAAGTGCCTAAATAGTTAAAAAATGATAATGCTCCAATTTATCTATCTCAAAAATTTCTACCATTTCTCTCTCAATGACATTTTAAACGGTACCAAATGAAAAAGCTTCTTCTATAACATTACATTTTTTACAAAGCCCTGAGTATTATGGAAGTGCCTAAATAGTTAAAAAATGATAATGCTCCAATTTATCTATCTCAAAAATTTCTACCATTTCTCTCTCAATGACATTTTAAACATGTCACTGGAATCTCATAGATGCCACAGGGACAAGCTATTAGAACATTAAAAACAAAAAGGGGGAAATGATAACCTCCTTGACATATATTATTAAATGCTTTATTTACTCTAAATTGTTAAAATTGCAGTGCTCAGGGTTTTACAGCTGCAGAAATGTATTGACCCTGTGTAAAAGAAACAGACTCTCTACAGTCTAGATGGTATAAGGATATTATTACAAACAGTTGGCATAGAGCACATATAATAAAATGGAGAAAAGGTTATGCTTATATTTCCAAAAAGCCCTGCTCAATTTTGGATTCCAGACTGTCTCACGAAGTTTTGAGATAGACAAACGCCCACACTTCTATCCTGACCTGGCCACTGAACAAATGACTTGCTGTATTTTGGGCCCAACAACACAAAGGGTAGCCAGTCCATTGCCCTCAACTAATTCTTGTGCCCTTCCCACATGAGGTCAACTGAAGAAATTAGCCAAGGAAGGTGATCACATGGTTCAATGCCTGGGACAAAATCAAAATCCTGAAACTTTATTTTTAGCTATGCTTGCAATAATTACTGTACAGGTGACTACTGTTACTAATTTTTCTTATTGTATTTACATTCCAAATCCACTTCTAAATCAGGCTGTTCACTGGGGAGAGCCCACTATTCCAATTTACACTAATGATTCTAATTGGGTGCCTGGCCCCTACGATAATTGTGTTCCCTTATTCCCACAGGAGGAGAGGCAGACACTTAATACATCTTATACAGTAGGAGTCCAGGGTGCCCCCATTTGTATGGGTGCTGATGAGCACTGTTTGAATGGAACATATTGTGCTTACTATCTATTCCAAGAAATGGCACAGAAGGAGGTAGTAAAAAGGCTATGTATATTTTAGTATGCAAAGGATTTAAAGGTATGCGTACTAATCACACCTTCTCTCCAGCTCCCATGAATCCCTGTCAGACACCAGAGGTCTCAGAGTAAAGTACTTGGATACATTGGGAACAATGTAGAGGCCAGGAAGTCCAGGTTTCTGTTAATACTTCCTCTGGAAGCATCATTGATAGTTATCCTGTGGGCTCAGCTCAGACAAAAAGGGAAGGTAAAGAGTTAATATGGGGTAAAGACAATAATGTCTTTAATATGTACTAAAAGTAATGCCATGGAAGGGTTGGTTTGTCTTGGTGGGGGGATGGGATGTCTCCACCCTCTCCTCATTTTGAGGGAGGTGCTACTCAAGAACATGCTTGGAAATTAATTACTGCTTCTATACAATTATGGGCTTGGAGAGGGGAAATTTGGAAATATAACTCTAATAATAATACTGAATTGTCATTTGTTAAGAATGTTTCTCATTATGGCCTGTGTTCGATTACATTATGTGGGTTTTTTTATTATTTTGTTTATTATTTTTATGTGTATGTGTGTATTGTCTGCATGTAGGTAAGTGCACCCATGTCGTGCAATGCCCACGGAGGGCAGTAGAGGCTGTCGGATCCCCTGGAACTGGAGCTACGGACAATTGTTAGCTGCCATGTGGGTGGTGGGATTTGAACCCTGGTCTTCTGCAAGAATAGCCAGTGTTCCTAACTGCTAAGCCATCTCTCCAGCCCCCGATTACCTTACGTGTTAATGATTCAATCAACTAAGTAGAATCAGACAGAAGGATCTGCTACTTGTGAGAATTGTGTTCTATATACCTGCATAAATTCTACTGTTCCAACTAATTATACTGCATAGACTTTATATGTACTCCGTGCTCATATGGGAGTTTGGATGCTTGTGCAGCTTGATTGACCTTGGGAAGAATCACCCTCGATGTCTATGTTTTATCATATTCTTGAAAATTTAAAACACCGAAACAAAAGAATGATTGGACTTATTATTGTGGCTATCCTGGGGATTATCACTATTGCTGCTATTGCTGCTACTGCTGCAACAGCTGGAGTTGCCCTACATCAAAGTATCAGACTGTACAATTCACGCAACAATGGCACTTGGACTCTGAAAAATTATGGAATTCTCAAAGACATATTAATAGTGTTGGAATCTACTGTAGTTATGTTAAGAGATCAAATTGTTAGTTTATAAAGACAGCTATCATTGAGATGTGATTGGAATGTATCTCAATTTTGTGTTACACTTGTTTACTGGAATTCAACGACATTCCCTTTGAACCTGGTTAAAAAACATTTTGTTAAAGCATGGTAATATGACACAGAAGATATTGAGATTACAGGCAGATATTACTCATACTTTTTCTAGTCAACTAAAAAGTATTTCTGGTCAAAGTCTCTTGGAAGGAATTGCAAATGTTTTAGGGACACTAAATTCATTTAATCAACTTAAGGTTTCTAGCATAGTGTATTCTATTCTATTTTTGTTAATAATTGTTATGTTTTGTCTATTGCTTATAGTCTGTAGAGATCCTCCCGAAATCAAATGATTTCTCAGCATCATGCTGCTATAGTTGGTCTTATGTTCCAAAACCTTGCTAAACAAAAAGGGTAGGATGATGGAGCCCAGTTCTTTGGAAGGTGAATCAAAGACAAGATAGAGTCCAGCTGTCTTTTGAAAACAAGAGAATGTTTGGACATTGGTGGAACACTGCCTCCCAGTCAAGGGCAGAACACTGCCTTGGGACAGTAAGAATGATAGTGGATGGGCTTGTTTTCCTTTCTCATGGGCTAGAGCTCTGGGAAAGAGTTTGGTTAGTAACAGAAAAGAAAAACACTCTTTGCTTTGAACTTTGCTTGATTTATGTTTTGCATGCTGTATCCTTGGCTGACCCTGCCAATTAAGTATAAAGAGCCACTCTTAGAATTAAACTTGTCTTTCTCCACCTGAGAGTTTGGTCCTTTGCCTTCAACAATTCCATTGCCCACCAGCAGACCTGAGTCTCTACACCCTCCCTTGTTCATCCTCTGTCCAGCCCATTTCCCCCCTCAAATAGTTTTCCTTCAACATTATACACACACACACACACACACACACACACACACACACACCCCAAACAAAACAAAACAAAAACCAAAATAACCCCCCCCCAAAAAAAACCAGTTGAACGGGGATTCCACACATGAAAAAAACTTGATAGTTGTCTCCATTTTCCTATATTATCCTCTTGTTTCTTGTGTTCTGTAGTTTCTCCCCTTTCCCTCCAAATACTGTCCTTTCTACAGTAGTATAGATTATGTGTGTGAAAGAAAACATGTGATACTGGAAAAACAGAATGCTCCTGTTAAAAATTAGAAATGGCAGCCAGCTGTGGTGGTGGACACCTGTAGTCCCAGCACTTGGGAGGCAGAGGCAGGTGAATCTCTGTGAGTTCAAGGCCAGCCTGGTCTACATAGTGAGTTCCAGGGAAGCTGGGGCTACAGGGAGACCCTGCTTCAAAAAGACAAAAAAAATTAGAAATGGAGCAGCATGTCTCTCTGCAGAGTCCCACCATATGCATACAACATTATAGTTGGGCCACAGCTAGCAAAATGAGGGAAACAAAAAGTAAATAAAAAGCAGAGAGATTCAAAAGGAGGAAGTAAACCCTGTCTTCTTTATTTTTAATAAAATATTTTAGTAATTCTTTGAAAACTTTATACATGCATACAATGTATTTTGAACACGTTCCATACCTCATTCTTCCCTCTATTTGTACCAGACCCATGCCCACCTCATTTCCTCCCAACCTCATTTGCTCTAGTTTAATGCAATGTTCTTATAAGTACTTTGAGAATTTCATAGCATGTGTTGTGATCATATTCACCTGCACTCCTCTGACTCCTCCTTTACTACACCCTACAAACCACTTGCTCCAAACTTTTTGTCCTCTTTTTTAATAACCCACTGAGTCTAATTTGTGCTCCAGGACATAGAACAATCCTTGGAGCATGGTCAGCCTTACAGAGGAGGACCACACCCTTAAAGGAAACTAACTCTTCCTCCCCTAGAAGCTCATGATCCCTCTCCCATTTACTCTAGAATACTGACTGGCTCGATCTTGATCATGACCAGAAGACACTGTGTTGCCCTGAACTCCATCTCATAGCATTTCTGCCTCTTCTTCGATAATGGTTCCTGTGCCTTGGGGGGACAGAGTATAACACAGATGTTTCATTCCTGGTTGAGCACTCCACAGACACTATGTTCTGCATTTTGTCCAGTTTTGAGGTTCTGAGTTAACCACCATTCACTGCACAAATAAACTTCTCTGGACTGTCTTCTTTAAAAAGACATAATATTTGACAAAGGAAGTACTCCGTAATCCAGAAAAAAATCATGTCCTAGATGCCAAAAATGATATAACAATGTCAAAGAAATAGTATACACAAACCCACTCTATTTCAGTATACCAGAAACAGTTAATTGGAGACTAAAATTAAATGACAGTGTAAGTGACAGTAAAATACATGACTATCTGTTGAGAAATTTAATAATGACTGAAAGGCCTTTTTACAGAAAACTACAAATTCTTACTGAGAAAAATTAAAGGCCTACATAAATGGAAATATACTATGTTTACTGATGAGAAAACTGAAAAGATTGAGATTTCTAGTCATTATGACTATTATCAAAAGGAAAAGTTATTTCCCAAGAGTTCCCTGGAAAAGGACTAAGATTAGATAAAGACATTTGGAGGAGGACAATGATGGAGGATTTCACTCCCAAAATACATGACTTCCAGGTGGCTGGAGTTTGCTCAGCACAGGTCACCAACTTCTGCATCCTCAGAACCTCAACTGGCACTGGAGATGAATGCCCATCATACAACATGGAGGTAATCCCCAAAGCATGGAATCACCTTAAGACAGAATATGTGCATTGGTGAACACAATGCAAAGCTCATAAAACAACTACAAAGACTCTAAGGTAATTAAATTAGTCAATGGTACAGGAGAAATGTATGCCCTTAAGGGAAAAAGAGAACAAACCACAGTAGTTCACACAGCATAGAAGGTCCAGCTCCAGGCACCTTATATCTTCTCAAGACAGAACCCTTCTAAGGGAAAAACCTTGTCTCCAACTACGGATGGTTCCTGTCCCTGTGGTGAGAGTTCTTGCCTTCTTGAAGTTACCTTGAAAAGCACAGTAGCGTAGATTCTTCAGGAAAAGTCTGCAAAGGAAGGTGGAGCAGTTTATTCTTTAACACAACATGGAGGAGGCTCTGTTAGAAGCTACAACACTGAGTCACAGGGCATTTCAACATCGTATGAGATGTACTTTCACTACTGAAAAACCCAACCAGGATATAGAAATAGAGAAACACCTTTTCCCTTTTATGGTATTCAAATAATCTCTACCAAACTAATGGAGTGAAAAATACTTGATTCAGGACAGCAGTGAGAAATAATTGTCTTCTCTTGCTGACAGAATCAGTGTCCTCTCAGAGGAGCAGGGAGATTTCTGAAAGATAGCAACATCTCAAATTCCAACCCTTTTTTCTCTATTCCTGTAGGGCATCCAAGTTGGGACTCACAAGTAGAAACAAAAAGCAATCTGCATTAGTTTCATTTCTCATCACTCTGAAAAAATACTATCAAAAAGCAATTTAACGAAAGAAAGATTTATTTTTTCTTATAGTTTAAGAGGTTACAGTTCATCACGGGGGGGGGCCTACATGGCAGAGGTCAGCGTGGTAGGAGCATGTAGCTCAGAAGACTCACATTGGGAAAAACAAAAAGCACAGAACAGGGTGTGATCAGAGTTACTTTTTCTTTTTTTCAGTCTTGTACCCCATCATATGGTTGAAGCAGCTGGCATTCAGGGTGGGTCATCCCTCTTCAGACATACATTTCTGAAAACAACCTCATAGACATACACAGAAGTGTGTCTTCCAGATTATTCTAAATCGAGCCAGATTGACAAAGATTATCAGCACTATTGGAGCTATTAATTCCAGTGTGATTAGTTGCTTTTGATTTATTGTTTCTGAAGCATTTTCATTGCCTGAGCATCATCTGTCCCCACTGGTCCTCTGTCTCATAAGTTGGGTCCAAATCAGTGGGGAGACTCAGTTCCTTGTCACTGCTTCTTGAAAACTAGTTGGCGCCTTACATCAAGAGTTCAGCCCTGCCCAAAAGAGGATCAAAATTCCAACTCCCAGGAGCTAGGTGGTCTGTCCTGCAGCTAAGTCTTTGTAACTTGTAAACCCATTTTTGTGCGTGAGAACAAGTAAGTGTGTATGGTGTGAACTTTTTTGTGTGTATTTGTAAAATGTGTTATTTGTTGAAATATTTGGTGGAGTTTGGTCTAATTCAGCAGCTGTACTTGAAACCCAGAGGCAGAGATGGGATTAGTGCAGCTGGCCTGATCTCTGAGGAGCTTTCACATCTGCGCCTCTCACCAGGACCCATTCTGCCAAGCACTCTAGGGGTACTAGAAATTCTCAGGTACAGAGCTCATTTCGGAATGTCTATGATGGAGAAGAATGCCAGAGACCCAGGAGGAGGAATGCAAGAGAACCAGGCTGGGTTAAGAACTGAGATTGCAGAGACTGACTCACCTGCCAAGACTGGAGGGGCATGCAGCTAGCCACAATGAAGTCTTAACCAAATACGTCTATGTATGTATGTGTATTTTGTATATATTTACATTTCCAAGTTCATATTAGTATATGTACCATATAATAGCCAACATCTATTATACATGCTTAAAATAGGTTACAGCTAATATAACATACAACACATATTATGTATTTCATAGATCATATATAACATGTATACAATCTTTACACACATCTGTACTATAAAATATGATTAATATGGTGTACATTATATTTTTATAATACAGTAAGTGAAAGTGTGTGCCCTTTTATAAGCATCTTCCCATTTGTCTTCCCTACCCACTAGTCCTGACAACCAGTGTTGTATGTATTCCTTCTTTTGAGAAATGAGGTAACAGAATGTTTTTTCTACTTCTGGTTCACTATAGGTTGTCCAGTTTCACCAGTGTTAGAAATGACAGAAAATTAATAGGTTACCATATTTTTATCTATTTATGGCTAAATATCATTTAATCTTATGTGTATACATTCATCTGTGTATAGGAAGAGAGAGGGAATTTTTTTTTACTGATACTGTGGAATGGAATCTAAGGCCTTACACTTCATAAGTAAACGTTTGTCAGTTAACTATATTTCCAGGCCTTTTTAAGACTTAAAAATATTTAAAACTGTATCACACGCTATTGCTTCAGGCTATTCTCAATTCACTCTGTAGTACAGACAAGTCTCGAGGTTATTATCCTCCTGCCTTGACCACCTGAGTACCTGGGATTGAAAGTTTCTCCCCAAGTCAAATTTCATTCTTTATCAATCCACAGGCATTGACATCATTTCCATAACACAAGTTTGTAACTAATTGTGAACATGGGAATGCAACTATGACTTGAATATACTGTTTTCAAGTCCTTATGTTATATATAGATAACAAGTATTGGCAAAGTACATGGTAGTTATATTGTGAAATGTATGCATGAGGTATTCAATAGTTGATAGCACCAACTGACACTTTGAACAATTTTATTCAAGTGTCCATTTTACTCTTCATTTCACTAACTCCTGTCTCTCATTATTTGATAATCACAAGTATGTGATAACAACTCATTGTGTTTTTATTTTTGTTTTTATTTTATGTGTATGAGTGTATTGCCTGCATGTGTGAAAGTGCACCCATGTTGTGTAGTGTACGCAGAGCTCAGAAGAGGGTGTTGAATCTCCTGGAACTGGAGTTACTGACTGTTGTTAGCTGCCATGTAGGTGCTGGGAATCAAACCCAGGTCCTCTGCAAGAACAGCCAGTGCTCTTAACCACTGAGCCACTCCTGCGGTTCCCTCATTGGGCTCATTGTTATTTTGATTCATATTTTCATGATGATAACTTGAACACTTTTGTCTGAATCTGCTTTCCATTTACACATCTCCCTTTAAAAATGTCTATTTGGGTACTTAGTCCATTTATAAATTGGGTTATTTGTGAGTTAATTTTGTTACTGTCTTTCCTATATTTTTAAATATTTCTCTTTTATATTTCAAACACCTTGTTAAATGTTCAATATCAAACTTTCAGATATGTGTTGCCTCATCACGTACTATTCCAATTCAGATTTAAAATTGCCACCTCTGATGGGCTGGAGAGATGAGTTACAGGTTAAGAGAACTGGCTGTTCTTCTCTCAGAGGACTGAGGTTCAATTCTCAGCATCCACATGGCAGCTAACAACCATATGTAACTCTAGTTCCTAGGGATCTGGTGCCATCTTCAGGCATCTGACTGTATTGCAGGTATGTGGTACACTGCAGGCAGAGCATCCAAACAAATAAATTAAAATAACATAAGTACAAATAAATCACGAGCTTGGCGAGTTATAACTTAACTCTGGTGTGTTATCCAAGAGCAGTGGTTAGAGCTGAGCACACCAACTCCATCAGAGCATGTGCAGAGTGGATCAGGATCATCCAGTACTGTGCAAGGAAAGAGTTAACCACAGGGACTCAGAGGGAACATGCCCTATCATGCCTCATTTGCAGATTTCAAGATATCAAATTGGTGTCAGTGAACGCCAAGCTGGAAACAGATGTAGTTCCATCCTTTATACTCAACAACTGTAAGTAAACTCACAAGCATAGTTAGCATTTGATGTAAAATTAGACATTGATGAATTTTGAGCACATGTTCCTTTTGCTTCCAATGTAGTATATTTGGTTGTCAGTTTACACAATTTTTTAGATTATTTATTTATTTATTTATCTATTTACTTTTTTGGTGTGTCTGTGTATATGAGTGCGTGCACATGTGTACATGAACATACCCAGGTCTGTGTGGGCATGCACATACCAGAAGAAAGCATCAGGTACCCTCCTCTATCATTTTCTACCTACTCTTTTGAGGCAGGGTGCCTCCTTAATCAAGGAGGCCAAGGAGATCCCACCAGATGGACTTGAACCAGTGTCCAGTCTGCAAAGAGGAGGGTCAACACAGAGGAATCATTTCCTCCATGCTTCCAAGTAAAGCTAGCCATGGTCGAGCAGGACCTTTGACTTATCTTCACATAGATGGAAGGGGTGAAAGAAATGAGCCAGGGGCTCCTCCCAAGCCCATGTGACCCCTGAGGAACAGATCCTCAAACGACCTTAAGAGTAAAAATAAGTTGGTTTATCTGGGCCAACTGTATGACCTTAAACACCCAAAAGGAAAGTATAATGAAGATTAAAAGGGCCAATATAATTTCTTAAGAATCTATATGCATAGCTAAAGGCTACATAACAAGCAACAATGCCAGATAGGAGATACCTTCTTTTGAGTTGTTGACCAGGGTGGCCAAAGGGACTCCCAGATATTAACCCAGCATAGAACTGTTAAAATGAACAGCAGACCCCAATCTTACCTAAAGGAATATTGACAACTGATTGCTGCTAGATGAGTAATAGCTGACCCTCCTAAAACAAAAACCTCTAAATAGGCTGACTAGATTTACCAGAAGGGCAAGTAGTGGGGAATGGCTAGAGGTGCCAACAACACAGCAGACAGTAGCAGGGATATCAGAGTATAAGGGCTCTAGTGGGGGGAGGGAGGCTATGGGAGGGTGCCATCTGGGAAGTGAGTGTATAGTTGAATAAGATGGTTTGGGATGTTCCGTGTGATATACACATACAAACAAAAAAAAATCAACAAATTTAAAAAATGTATTATATTTGAGGAGGAAGCATGGAAATTTACATCATGGTAATTAGTAGAGGTGATAAATATTACCACTGAAATCCACCT
>NW_008355655.1:94953-106789 GCF_000622305.1 Nannospalax galili
AAACAAATTTAAAAAAAATGTATTATATTTGAGGAGGAAGCATGGAAGTTTACATCATGCTAATTAGCAGAGGTGATAAACAAGACCATTGAAATCTGCTTGATGACTTTATATCCATGCTCAGATGTCAAAGAGCTCAGAAAGTAACCGACTGTGACTAGTAATAATCAGATATATAGAGATTAGAAATGCATGTGCAAACATCTTAATGTCAATTGCATTAAAAATGAATTTTTCTGTATGAAACTGTGTATTTTAATAATGAAATGAAAATCATTTTTAAAGGTTAAAACCTCATTTAATTTTATGTCTTATAGGTTTATACTAAGTACAATATTGTGAGATCATTGCTTTTCAGTTGGCAGGAAGTTAGCAAGCCCCAGTTATCCTCTGTCTCCAACCTTACTGGTGTGTATCAGGACCCCTAGCATGTTATCTGGTGCTAGAATTCAAATTCCAGTCCTCATGATTGCACAACATGCACCCTCAAGTGCTGATCCATTTCTCTAGCTCCATAATTTGACTTTCAATAATGGCTGTATTTATCAACGGCTCACAAAAGCCTCAAAGTTCAGCGGTAGGCATTTATGTTGCAGAGTGATCAAGCCCCATCACTCCCTGCTTTTCACTTTTGCCTAGGGAGACTATTCCAGAGTAACTTCCATATACCTAATGCATGAAGATTCACACGGGATACAATCTGGTGATTTCTTACCATGCAGCTTGAAGCATATCTTCAGGGTGTTTTTTTTTTTGTTTTTGTTTTTAATTTTTAGAATATGGATGTCTTTTGGACAAGTATTGAGCAGAATGAATGCTAAAAAATGATTATATTAGAAGGTACATTAGTGGAGAGGCCAAGTGGGTGTAAGAGTGGAAGGGACAGCAGATTAGCTGAGCCCACCTAGGACTGCATTTTCCAGATTTCTGAATGGAGAGGGAATGTTATCTGGTAGGTTGCTTGTATGTAGAACCTGAGAACTCATGTGATATTTCTGGCTCTCCATCCTCCTGCTTAGATGAATGTTGCATGTGATATTCAAGAGGGTTCATATTAAATGCAATAAGGAAATGTTATGGTTTGGCCATTAAATGTTCCTCCAGGGCACCAGGGATCAGAAGTGGTGTCTTTGGGAGGTGACTGGATCATGACTGCTCTGAATTTATGAATGGACTGATACATTTATGATTTTATAACCCCATGGGCTATTGGAAGGTGGTGGAAATTTTAAGAGGTGGAGACTAATTGTAGGAAGTAGTTCATTAGTTATAAACTCTGGAAGTTTCCACCTGATCGGTTTGCCCACCATCATGTTCTGCCTTACCACAGGCTTGAGTTGATGGGGCCAAGTATTCATGGACTGAAACCTTGAAAGTGTGAGACAAATTTGATCTTCCTGGTTTTGGATGTCTTTCTCAGGGATTTTATCACAGTGATAGTAAGTCCAATATCACAAGACAGAAAGCTACTGAAAAGGATATATTAGAAAGGTGCTTGTTAACAAAAATTACAAAGTCAGTGGAGGGACAGAGGAACGTAGATGATGAGAAACTATATAGAAAATGGCTGGCATAATTCCATTCTTATCGATAGTTACCTTGAATGTAAATAAAATGAGCAGTGCAATATACTGCTCATTTTATAAGGCTAGCAGGCAAATCCCCAAAAAGGACTGAAATATATCTAATCCATAGCTGATACTTTAGATTCAAAGACACCAGCAGCTTGAATGTTCAAGGATCAGATAATAGAGACCTCAAATGCCATGCAAATATTTTACTACATTATAGTAGCATTATATGAAATTCATAATTCTGGAAAAGGTTTTCTATTTCATATGTATTTCTCCACAAAAGGAATAGCAGCTCCTTCTGCCTAGATAAAACACTCCAATTCTATCACAGTCCATTAGCCAAGACAGATCCAGTGTGCACATTTTAAAATCAGCCTTTTATTCCAGTGCAGTTTTCTGATTTTCATCCTTGTGTTAGGGTAAGAACACACCACCAAACTTGTATTTGAACTGAAACCAATATGAGATATAACTCAGCATTTAGAAAGACTGAAATCCTATACGGCATTCTATGATCATGACTGAATTAACTGATGTCGTATAAAATTCCAAAAATATTTGGAAATTACCAATGAAAATCTCCAAATAGCCAATAGTTCAAGAAAGAGATGAAAAGGATGTAGAACATATTTTGAAATGAATGAAAGTGAAAACACAACACCAACATTGTGAGAGGGAAATCAAGCTGGTCTGCCGGTACCAGCCGGCCAAGGCGAACAGCACCTGAAAGGGGGAGTGAGGATGAAAGAAAAACAAGAGACAGAGAAAGATACTTGGGAGGACTGTCAGTAAAGACTGCAGCCCCGGTTTATTTTAGCTCGGCCTTCTAATACAGTAGAACATCACAGTTTGCTTAGCTGAATTAGCATCAACAGCTCTTTTTCCCACCTTTTCCTGAGGGTCAGGGAACAGTCAAATACTTGTGAATTCTACCATTTAACCATCTTCCCTAAAATATCAACACATTCCTCCTGACTTGGCAGAGCAATTCGGTACTTGTGTGCAAAACACACAAACTCTCGAGTCAAGGCTAAAGATCATAAAGTAAACAAGCAAGCCTGCCACAGCTCAGTGTACAAAATGCCTGTGCTTATACTAATAGCTCCCAACACTGGTCTGTAAATATTAACCAGTGCTAGCACACTTTGTTTTTATCTCTACATATTTATTTTATTTTTATTAATGTGTATGTGTGTGCCTAAGTTTTGTGTATGTGTTTGTGCACATGAGTGTAGGTGCCTGTGGAGGCCAGAATAAGGAATTGGATCCCCTGGAACTGGAGTTCCAAGTGGTTGGGAGCCACCTGATATGGATGCTGAGAACGAAAACTCAAGCACTCTTTTTTTTCCAAGCAAAAATAGTTTAAGCTGCTTCCTGATGTTGGCACAGACTACCCCAAGTCTTTAGGGGAGCCCAACAATGAAGAAGCACTTCTCTGTGGTCTCTCACTGACTCCCCTGCTCTGGGAAAGATTGTGTAATCAAGCATCGTGGTCACCTTCACTATAACACATTGAGGTTTTCCAAGTTTGTCCAGCAATATTCAGCATAGTAGTTGATACTAATGGTAATAATTCATCCATGACTATGACAGACTTGGACCCACCATCCAGTGGTAGGTGTGGCTATGACAGGTGAGGCAGGCAGGACAGGAGATGGATTCCTCTAGAAGTTCCTGGCCTAGCCTTCCAGGCAGCCCTTCCAGAAGGTGCCTCTTTTCCCCAACCTGGCAGAGGTGGCTCTTCTCCACTTTCCTCATGGCCTGTCAAGGTTGGGTTCTGGCTTAGACTGTCCAGGTGTGACTCATGAGCTCCCCTAGGTCTCAAAGACCTTTTCCAGGCTGGTCCCTGTGCTGCAATCCAGGCGGACAGCCCAGGAAGTCAGGGGAGCTCACAATTGTGATAAAGGAACATTCCTGAAAGAGTAAGTATGATGCCCATGTAGCTGAGCGCACTGAGGTGGCTGCCGAACAGAAGTCGGGACAGGATGAGGTTGCCCACCACCTTGAGATTGCTGTGAGGATGTGGACCATGAGGGCGGAAGTGAGCACCAGCAAGAAGAAGCTGGACAGGTTGTAGATCAGATAGAAAGCAGCTAAGCGAAAAACAGGCCCAGAGGCGAGAGTCCGTGGGAGCCAGTGGTGGGACCACGCCAGCCTTCAGCACCAGGGCAGCACCTGCCAGCACGTAGAAGCTGGGCAGAGAGGTGGCATACAGCAGGGTCACAGCGTCCAGCCTCTCTTCCTGCAGCAGAGCACTCTGCTGAATGGACTTGAGACTTCACAGGCAGGTGGTGGCTAGCAAGAAGCCACAGCCGGCGGAGGGTGCATGGAGTTCTCCAGTCAGGATGCATGCAGCCCCAGGCAGCGAACTGCAGCAGGTGGTGCCGTGGGCCAAGCAGCAGTGCAGACAGGGCCAGTGTGAACAGAAGTGTGGTGGTGGTGGCTAGCTGTGCCAGGTCCAAGGGCACAGTGCTCAGGCCCACGTTGCCACAAGCCATGGAGGAACCTAAGGTGAGGCTGAGCCACAGTACTCTGCAATGGGTACTGCTGGGCATGGGGCTCCTGGCCCCTTGTAGCATGTCAGTGCTGCGGCCAACATATGCAACGCTGAGAGCTGGCAGAGGCCGCCCGAAGCCATGCACTCTGAAGATCCACTTGCTGAGGCTTGACATACTGGCTCCTGCCAGCAGCTACACCAGTGCTGCCACAGCTACCCTGGCCCGACCAGGCTGCCCAAGGACCTGGGGGCTGTCAGGAGGCCACTTTGGGGGTCCATCCTCCCGGGAACTTCCAGTCACTGCCACTGCTTTAACTGAGGTCATCCTTCCTTCATGGCGCTCCAGAGGACAGCAGCACATCCACACCAGTTGGGCTGCGGCAGGAGGCAAGCTCTCCAGCGACCACCAGCGGTCCGCGCTAGACAGGGTCCTGATTCCTTGGACCCTGTGCCTGGCTCAGACGGATAAGGGTACCACTTCTGCCAGGCTGAGCCAACAGAGAGCTCTGGCTCAGTCAAGGCAGGACCGAGGTCGTGGCTGCTGGGATGTGAGGCTAATAAAACAACTAAGAAGACCCAGCCTGAGTCCATTCGTTACTGTGATGCCAACACATGGTTGCAGGTTCTTCAGCTGATCTTGTGAAAGGGGTACCAGCTGTTTCACCACAGTGAGGGAGCCAAGGGGGACCTAGAGCTATGGAGGACCAGAGCGTGGAGGAGCTGCTGGCCAAGGAAGAATAAGTTGTGGTATACCAACTCAGCACATCATGGTGCACAAAAAACCTGAGCTGAAGTTTGACCTGTGCAACTTGCTGGCTTCAACATGTACTCCTCCATTGGTAGAAATATGTGGAACTGTACAAGCACCAGGTTACCAGATCTACTGGGGAAAAACTTCTTAAACCTTTCCATCTTAACTTATTTGACATGTCAAATTTTAAATATGAAATAGATGCACACTGATATGAAACAGATTTCAAAAGCATTTCAATTTTCTTTTTAAATATATTAATCATTATTTTAATTTTATTTTATGTGTATGAGTGTATTCCTTGCATGTATGTAAGTGTACCCATGTTTTATAATGTCTGTGGAGGTCAGAAGAAGGCGTCAGATCTGTAACTGGAGTTACAGATGGTTGTTAACCATGTGGGAACTGGGAATCGAACCTGAGTCCTCTGCGGGAGCAGTCTGTGCTCTTAACCACTGAGCCATCTCTCCAGTCCCTTGATTTTCAGTTCGGAAACTGCATAACCATGCAACAGCTACTCACCCTTCACATCTCTCTGCCATGCTAACCACCATTCTATACTCCGAGTCTATAAATTTGGCTTATCAGACAACTTGTAAGAGTGGATTCCTTTAGTATTTGTCTTGTAAAAACACAACTGGTTAATTTTGTTTTTTCTAAGATTGTCTGTAGTGACATCTGAACAGAAAAAAGCTTGATGCACTGCTTTCCACTGAGTGGGATAAGCAGCCAGAAGGGGGATTTCCAGATCACGAGGCAGTTCAATTTTTAATTTTGGAGGGACATCCTTACGCTTTTTCACAATGGCTGTGTTAATTTTATAGACTCACCCTCAGCCCCAAACATTTCAAATTTATTTGCATTCTCCACAACATATGATTTCTGTGATTGTGAGAGCTGTCATCCTAATATCTGTCAGGTGAACTTGCTTTGTTCTATTTATTTTATTCTGGTGATTAGTGATTGACAGTGAGCACCTTTTAATATTTGATGGGGACCGGGTCTCCCTGTAGTCCCAACTGTCCTCAAATTCACTTTGTAGACAAGGCTGACCTCGATCTCACTGTGATCTGCCTGCCTCTGGCACCCAAGTGCTGGAATAAAATACATGAGCCATAACACCTAAACTCTTAATATTTAAAAAAAAATTTTTTTGGTCTTTTTGAAACAGGGTTTCCCTGTAGCCCCAGCTGGCCTGGAACTCACTATGTAGACCAGGCTGGCCTTGAACTCACAGAGATCCACCTGCCTCTGCCTCCCAAGTGCTAGGACTACAGGCATGTGCCACCACGCCCAGCAACTATTAATATTTTTAACAATACTGTAGTTAATTCTTTGAGAGTTTCATAGATAGCTTTTAATATCTTTAACAATACTGTTATTAATTCTTTGAGGGTTTCATATGTATACTGATCATATTCAATCCTCCATGCCTATGTCTACGCAGATCCATTTTCACCTCCCTAACCTACTCCTTCATGTACATTTTTATTTAACTAAAACCCATTGAGTCTAAGTTGCTTTCCCCAAATATCTTCTGTGTCCCATGCCTTGGACCTAGATCAACATGCCAGTAGTCAGAGTCTTAGAGAAAATTAGTTTTTCCTTTCCAGGCAGCTATTAATTATTAATAGCTTCTCAGCTACATGCATGGATTCATGTTCAACTCCATCTTCTTGCTGGGATTTCGTCTGGAAGTTCTGTGTGTTTGGTCACAACTGCCATGGGTTCATATGTGCAACTGCTCTGCTGTGTCCTCAAAAAATTGTTTATTTGTAGTCATCCACTGCCTCTTACACAATCTTTCTACCCACTTCTCCATCACAATCCCTGGGCCTTTCACTGAGGCATGGGATATAGATGTCTCATTTAGGGCTAAGCAGTAAAAAATATCTCTTATTCTCTGCATGTTGACAAATTCTGTGTGTCTGTGTTAGTAACTGCTACAAAAAGATGCACTCTATGAGGTTTAAGAGATGCACTAATCTATAGGTAAAACAATAAGTAATTAGGTATTGGTGTTAGCAGAAACATAGTAGTAGGATCTCACAGAGGGTTCATAACATATCTAGCTAAATGTTATTGACCCAAATAATAGTGTTAGGTATGAATTCTGTCTTATGGAGCAGGGTCCTAAATCCAATCAGAAAGTGTTTTGCTATTCCCATTATGTTTGTGCCACTATTGCACCAGTGGGCATTTCTTGCCAGACCATTTGTTGTTGTAGCTGCAGGGTTCATGGCTGAGTAAGTCTGAAGATTACTTTTCTCTTTTGGAAGCATCCATAAGACCTTCCAACAATATGAAAGCTAGCTAGTAGTGATGAAGCTTTCAGATCAGTTCTTTTATGACTCGAATATGTAGTATCTTCAGCAATAGGTTCTTATGTCTAGTTCTGGTGGGTAACGAAGAGCAGTGGTAATAGCCTATAATGTTTGGGGTCTATAGGAACCCACCAGCCAACAATTCCAAAACTGTAAGCCCATTCATAGCAATGGAATTTTTATTTGCTAGCCTGTGGCATCTGATAGTATTGTTACCCAATATATGTTAACTTTATTTCAAATCATTTTATATATGTATATTTATGCATTTTAGGAAGCTTCTGCTGATGTACACTTCTATATGACCTTTTCAAAAGGCCTTTAGTGTTTGTTATCCCTATCCATACTCAGTTCTCTACCCTTCCCTACTATCCCCCATGCCATTTAACCCTTCTTGTCCCATTATTCTCCTTTCCCACTTTATATCACTGTTTTGCCTGACCTCCTTGAACCGCCCTCCATATAGACCCCTACTCTTTACCTGAACTCTATGGGTATTCCAAATAAAATGCATATAGCTAAAGATTCAAAGCTATCATCCTCTAATGAGAGAAAATATGTGTTATTTGAATTTCTGGATATGGGTTTCCTTACTTAGGATGATTGTTCCAGCACCATCCATTTACTTGTAAATTTTATAAGTTTGTTTCTCTTAATGCCTGAATCCATTGTGTAAATGTACCATATTTTAAAAAAATATTTTATTTATTATTTCTATTTTATGTGTATGACAGTATTGTATGTCTGTATGTAAGTGCACCTGTGTTGCGCAATGCTCATGGAGGTCAGAAGAGGGCATTGGATCCCCTGGAACTGGAGTTAAGGACAACATTTAGCCATCATGTGGGTGCTGGGAACCGAGCCCAAATGCTCCACAAAAGCAGCCAGTGCTCTTACCAGCTAAGCCATCTCTCCAGCCCCAACAGATTTTAATTATCTATGCTTCAGTTGATAGATATCTAGGTTGTTTCCATTTCCTAGGTAAGGTTGCTCTTCCTTATTGATAGAACAGTAATGAACACATGGATGGACAAATATGTTAATACTAGAATATAGAGTCACTCCTGTAACACTTAACTCCAGGTAGGTATTCCCAGACACCATTCCCTTTTGTGCCAACACCACATCCACTGTACCATCATGGGACTATGTGGTTCTTGGGAGCCATGATCTATGTAGGAATCCCCAGAGCCCATTCCCCTACTTACCCCATACAAATGGTGCCACATTGGCTCAGCAGGACTCCTGTGACCCCAGCCCTAGGTAGGCACTACTTGAGCCTGTCTTGTTCCTACACAATAAACAACTCACTCACCCAAATACCCAGAGTTCTGTGTGATGTCTTCAATCCTACCTCTAAGGAGTACTATTAACTCCTGAGGTGACCCAGCTCTCTGCCACACATGGACCACTAGTGTAACCCAGTGAACTTTCTCACAATTCTAAAGATCTGTAGGTGGAATATTTCAGTCTTACAGAAGGTTTACCAGCTCAGAAGTGCACATATTGTTAGGTGTCCTGGGAATACTTCTAATACTGGACAAGCACAGCAGTACAGAGTTTCCCCAGGACTGAACTCATGCATGATTTAGTTGGCACACAGCATAAAAAGTAGGGGTACTAGCAAACATAGTTCCACACACTCACTTAACAAAGGTATCACCAGATATCCCTGCCAAGAAATACCACCAAAGACCTAATTCCAGATGCCAAAATCCCATCAAAAAGACACAAACAGAATGAATAACCAACACAGTATGTCTCCTCCAGAAATTTGTGCCCCATTGAAATGTTCCTGAAGTAAAGCAACTTAATTGATGCACAAGACAAAGAGTTCGAAATGGAAATTTAAAATATGCTCAAAGAACTCAAGGAGGATATGTATAAGTTCCAGAATGAACGCTGCAAAAACAGAAACAGTTGAATAAAATTAGAAAAAAAAATCAATTGGGGCTGGAGAGATGACTCAGCAGTTAAGAGCACTGGCTGCTCTTGTGGAGGACCTGGGTTTGATTCCCAGCACATGCATAATTGTTAACAACCCCCTGTGACTCCAGTTCCAGGAGATCCAACGTCCTCTTCTGACCTCCACAGGCATTGCATGACATGGGTGCACCGACATAAATGAAGGCAATACACCCATACGCATAAAATAAAAATAATAATTTTTTTTAATGAAACAGTTCTGGACTTTACAGTACAGCTGTAAATGTGGGGTGCCCACTCTTCTGGAACTAAACCCCTGCCCTATGCTTTGTAAAACAATAAATCAATAAAATATTTTTTAAAAATGGAGTAATTCATGGTCTAGTAGTTGTAAACCAGCATGAGGGTTGTGGAAGCCCAATCTGTACCTTTAAGAAGAGCAGTAAGTACTCTTAACCACTGAGCCATCTCTCCAGCCCTAACCTTTGAATTTTTAAAAGATGTATTTATTTTTATCTTATGTATATGACTGTTTTGCATGCATGTATGTATATGCATCACATGTTTGCAGTTTTCATAGAGTATAGAAGATGGTGTTGAATTGTTTGGAACTGGATTTGCAGACAGTTATGAACTGCCACAGGGAACCTAGGAACTGAAACTGACTCCTCTACCAGAGCATCAAGTGCTCTTAACCACCCAGCGTTTTAATGTTTTTATTGGCTATTTTAGTATCATGTTTTGAGAAAAATCAGTTAGTCCCCTGACCGCTGTTGTTGATGGTAGTTAGTCCTTTCTTGTGAACAGCAACCCTTTGTCAGACATATGATTTGGAAATATTTTCTCCCAAACAGTATGCTGCCTTTTCAGTTTTTTGGTATAATCATTGGTGCAGAAGATATTTTTTAATGTTTCTGTAGTACTATTTGCAGGATTTTTCATTTTTTGCTTAATGCGTGTGTTCTGATAAGTCAAAAGTACCTGGAATGTAGAGCATGGATGCCAGGCCAGATACCTCCTAGTGAGGGTGGCAGGAAACTGGCCGGCTCCATGCTAGGGACACTGTCTCTTACCCAACAACCCCCAAGAAAAACATTCAGCCTCTAATCCTTTAATCCTAACCGGGTTCCTTGTAGATTATGCAACTGGAGAACAGGACAAAGGCCACATAGCCTTAGTAGCCCCCTCCCTCCCTCTACTTACCCCCAACCTCCGCCTCTTTGCCCATGAAGCTTTCCTATATAAACTTCTGCTTCCACCAAAATAAACGAACTGTCCACTTACACAGCCTCCCAGGTGATTCTTTCCATTGTACTTGCTGCCACACAAGGCCTCCCTTCCCCCACCTGTCTCTCTCTTCGGCCCAACCTTCCGCTATGTGGACTGGTGTGCATGGTCTCCCAGAGGCAGCAGGGCCGAGGGGAGGCTGCCAGCTGGTAACCAATGTGGGGCTAGAAGGGGGCTCTGTGGGATGCCTAGGAGGAGGGTGAGTATTCCCCAACAGAGGGACACCGGCTACTAAGCCTTGGCCATCCCACCCTGAGGATCAGCATTCTCTCCTTTCCTCCTTTTTACTTTCAGTTTGCGCCTTCCTGAGGGCCTGTTCAAGGCAGAAGAACAATTGAAGCTTTCTGATGAGGGCCACTCTCTGGTGTTAACTGAAGGCTCCTTGTCCTCTGAATGGACCTTCGACTGCCCGCCCAGGTGTCGGCAAAGACCTCCTATCTATACGTCTCTCTACTACAAAACCCAGTAACACAATGACCAGTTAAAAGCTTTTAGAGCGTCGCTGGTTCACTGAAATTTGTGTTCAGGCTTGCGCTCTGGACTAGATAGGAATTCCCCGTGATCTCTGGGTCTTGGGAATGTTCCACTAGGACTCCACATTTCACCCACTTTTCCTTTCCTATCATGGGCAACACCCCTGGAAACTTGAAGGATCTCCAAAATTCTAATGACTTATTTGCTGGTCATGTAGGGATTTTTCACACACACACACACACACACACACACACACACACACACACACACTGTATTTCGCTTTTAAGAGAGCAGGTAAACTTTCTTATCCATTTTGTTATCTTGCCTCAGGGCATTCAGGCTTCTTTAGAGCATTTAAAGAATTTAAGGTGGCTTGATCCATGGACAAATGGAAAAAAAGATTTTAAAAGCTGTTTTTTTTCCTAAACTTTTTCTCAGACAGAGGGGCTTGAAATTTCGATCTTAGGCCCCATTGGACTCCAAACAAGCTGTGCTCAGCCCATGTGGTCCTGAGGTGGCTGCTTTCCTAACTAGATCTAAGCACTTTAAATTTCAGTGTACATGGAAATTCACAGGCTGTGCCCAGGCAAGACATATGCTTTCAGAGCAACAACCCAGTGATTTATGTGCTGGACATAGCACCCTGTTCCTTCTGCTATATGGGGGCGGAGGGATCTCGGGGCGCCAGCTGCTAGCGTGGCGCCGGTCTCCTGCTCGCACCTGGGAAGCCGTGGGTCTGCGGCTCGTCTGCTCCGCATTGCTGGCGGGTCCCTGCTTCTCCACGTCTCTGTGGGTCTCTGCTACCGGGGCTGGCCCAGTCGAGTTCCGCCCCAATTTCACCCGTGCACTCTCTCTCTAAGTTCGGGACCGTCAGCTGTCGGGTCACAAGGAGAGGTGCGGGTCGGCTGAAGCTGGATTTCTGGGAGTCGATGATGGAAGGATAGCACCCCCGGGGGAGGCTGGATCGTAGGCAGTAAGACACAGAACTCAGCTCAGTCAGTGG
>NW_008355655.1:106868-112479 GCF_000622305.1 Nannospalax galili
GATACTTTATACTGTGGGGGTAGTGGTAAAAGCCTTAGCTGATAGGTACTTTGTGGGATACCCTATTTACATGTAGAGGTGGGCTCCTGCCAGGCTGCCAGACTGTCTGAAAATCACACAGGAAAGGCTGGCAGTTTCCAGAGCCGCAGGCCATGGCTACTTCAAAAGATGAGTCAGGAAGATGCCGGGAAGGCACCCTGCTGATAAAAGGAGTCTCTGCATTTGAAGCCGAGCCCATAGGCTATCCGGACATGGAGAGACTGCTACTTTACACAACAGGGGTCCCCAACACTGCTACCTTCACAAGTTTCTTTTCCAGCATAGCTTGTATCTAGGAATGAAGTGATCTAGAAAACTTTGATTGGCATTACAGCTACTACGGTTGGTGAGAGACAAATTCCTTTGCTTTGCTTTTCTATTTGGGGCCTATATATATTTATATCTAAAGGTACTTTCTCCTGTTATATCAAGTCTAACTTAACTGGGGTGCTTTGGAAAAGTAATAATGGTTGTTGTTTACATTTAATCTGTGAGGCTGTAAATCCCACAGGGCTTGTATCCTGGTGGGGGATGGGATTTCTCAGACTAAGAAAGTAATGCCAGATCTCCACAATGGGAGTTTAAATTTTAACATTGTTTGGGCCTGTTTCTAAAGGGGATTACTTTGAGTTTTAACTTCTTGTATGATATATTTACTGGTTTTTAAAGATGACTTTTAAGTTTTCATATTGTTTAAAATGTTTACAGATTAAAAAATATATTTTTAGGTTTTGACGTTGTTTGCATGACATCTTTACCTAATAGTTTTTTAAAAAAATTATTTGGATTTTAATATCTTTTATACCGTATATTTGCTGATTTCTAAAAGTAACTATTTTAAACTCTTACTGTTTTACATAAAATATTTGTCAGTTTCTAAAGGGAACTAAGTTTTTCTAGCCATATGCCTTCAAGATAATCCAGATAAGAACAGAGCTGACACTTTGTGATGGCTAGACCTGGCCTGGGAAGCTCATGGAAATTTGTTGTATTTCAGGGCCAAACCTTACAAGAGACAAGCTACTACCAACACATAGTTACAATAATGTGAGAAAAAAAAAGGAATAGCCTACTTGGGTGGGAGGCTTAAGGCTCCACTGGTCTTAATCCCTCCCTTTTCCACATTGTGATTCTAAGCCTGTTTTTCTCTGGAATAGAGTTATTTCCCTCTCTGCTCAGTTATATGCTTGCTTTGTTCCTGTCCCAACATTCCCTGGGTACTTTCTAATTACGATGTCAGGGACAAATTAAAGTAAAAGAGTATTATGCTATTGTCTCTTTACAAGTTCTTTTAGGTACCACTGTTTTTTGTGTTTCTTATTCCTCAGGTTATGGGTACTTAATCCAAGATTATGTATTATAAATTATAAAATGTTTTTTCCAATCCAGACTGACAGCCCTCTTCAAAGGAATTCACCATGCGAGTTAACACTCTTGCTTTAGTTTAAAAGTAAAATATGGAAAAACAATTTAAAACTTCTAGACTAAAGAGAAACAAATGCCTTTTTGTATTAATTATATTGGTAAATTCTCATGTGCTGTTTGAGCTCACTGAGACGCTGACTCTGGAGATGGAATTGGCCCTCCCACTTCAGACTCAAGCCTATTATCTCAAGATATGTTCTCCAAGACTCTTTTCCAGGTTCAGGCTGGCCCCCTGACCCTATGACAAGAAAAAGGAGAACAACAAAACTGCCTAAGAGTAAAGACACTATACAGTTAAAAACAGCTAAGGTGTATACTAATTTCAAAAGAGGGTATTATTGTCTATAGTAAAAATAGTTAATGGGATTCTCTATTTGGTCACAATTCTGAGTAAAGTCACTACCACAGACTAATGTAAATGTATAAAAATACAAAAATAAATTTAACTAATTAATAAAAAAACAACAAAAAAGTTTTTTTTTAAAAAAAGAGGACAATTCACAATTGATGGACAGAGAGGATCTTCTGCCTAGAATTCCTTGTTAATAACTAAAGCATGACAGTTTTCTTAAACTGATTATGCTGGAGGTTGTGAACATCAATTTGATAATGTTTAACTATGTACCAGTTGCTTCTTTCTACCTAAAGCAAGGTTTTATTAGACCATTCTCTAAACTACATGAGGTAAAAAATATTTTAACTGTCTTGTTTTTTCTATAAGGTTTACCTGAGAACTTATAAAGCACAGTGTGTACATGGCTAATATTAACTTATTACATTATCTTATGTATGTAATTTAGATTCCGTGTTCTTTTAATAAAATGATGCTGCATGCTACTTTCTTCTGAGTCAAACAACTACCATCTTCACGAATTCAACTGTGTCAACTAGCAAAAGATGGTCACAATTGGACTTGTTGACTACCGTATTCTGTAATTGAAGGAAGAGGTTACGGTAAGTAGGGTCATTGGACCCTCACCTAAGTATCCAACTGCTCTTCCCAGCCAACTGTATGTAATTTGGCCCTAATCACACATGGTCTTCTGGATTTGGGGAGGGCTAAAGCATATAATCAGGGGAAGGCAAGGAAGAGAAGGCCTGATCCATGCCGGGTCAAGGCTTTCCAATGTACATACTCTCAGGTCACCCATACAGCTCAGGAACCCCTCAGTCATCTCCGTAAGTAAACTCAGTAAATTCATTGGTTTGCCAGAAAAACTTTAACGTAATCAAACATTGCTTTGAAACTAGAACCTTAGAAGGCAATAAACATCGCTTAGTATCCCCAGGAAGAGAATTCTCACAACAGATGGAAAACATATTTGTTATTTTGTCTATGGTTATTAAAAAGAAAATGGAAAGTTAAAAGATGTTAGAAGGATGAAAATTATCATGGCTGGGTATTTCCAGAATAGGAAAATAAGAATGCCTAAGTGAGTAATGGAGATCTGTGTAGGATTGTTACAATTTATCAAGGATGAAACAAAGATAATATATAGATAATCTTCAAAATTCTAAGGTCATAGCTTAGTCAACTAGTTTGAGGATGTCTAGTCAATGTTTAAGAATGTTTAATTTTTGCTCAAGCTTTATTTGCATAGCACATTATAACTAAAACTACCAGATTGGTGTAACTAAACCTATTGGGTATTTAATAGCCATACTTTGAAGCCTATACTAATCTGGTCAGAGAGACTTAAAGGGTACTTTTTAAAAATTATTTATTTAATAACCATATAATTAGAAGAAGCATTTCATTACAACAGCATTGACATATTCAATAAAAATTTCCAGAGCTAAGATGCTTCTCTTTCAAAATTGGCTGTAAATTTTTAGTTTTACACTTGAATTAATACAGTTATACAATATTGTACTCTGTATAAACTCTATAAGACACAGAATTAAATGAGGTTTTAAGCTTTGAAAAATATCTCCATTTCATTACTAAAATACACAGTTTCATACAGAAAAATTCATTTTTAATACAATTGACACTAAGATGGATATGCATTTCTAATCTCTATATATCTGATTATTATTAGTTACAGTCAGTTACTTTCTGAACTCCTTGGCATCTGAGCATGGATATAAAGTCATCAGGTAGACTTCAGTGGTAATGTTTTTCACATCTACTAATTATTAAGGAACAAATTCTATGCTTTGAAGAATTTTTTATTATTTATACACCCACTTCCCAGATGGCACCCTCCCATAGCATCCCTCCCCTCACTAGAGCCCTTATACTTTGATATCCCTGCTACTGTCTACTGTGTTGATGGCACCCCCAGCCATTCCTCACTACTTGCCTTCTGGTGGATCTAGTCAGCCCATCTAGAGGTCTTTGTTTTATCAGGATCAGCTGTTCCTCATCTAGCAGCAATCAGTTGTCAATATTCCTTTAGACAAGATTGGGGCCCACTGTTCAATTTCCTAGTTTTGTGCTGGGTTACTATCTGGGAATCCCTTTGGCCACCATGGCCAACAACTCAAAAGAAGGTATCGCCTGTCTGGCATTGTTGCTTGTTATGTAGCCTTTAGCTATACATATGGACTCTTATGAAATTATACTGGCCCCTTTAATCTTTGGTTATGCTCTCCTTTTGGGTGTTTAAGGCCACACAGTTAGTCCAGATAAACCGATTTACTTTTACTCTTAAGGTCATTTGAGGATCTGTTCCTCAGGAGTCACATGGGCTTGGGAGGAGGCCCTGGCTCCTTTCTTTTACCAGTTCCGCCTGTGTGAAGATAAGTCAAAGGCCCTGTTCAACCATGGTTGACTTCGCTTGGAAGCATGGAGGAAATGATTCCTCTGTGTTGATCCTCCTCTTTATAGACTGGACACTGGTTCAAGTCCATCTGGTGGGGTCTCCTCGGCCTCCTTGATCAAGAGGACAGGTGAACCACCACCATTATAGGACATTTTGAGAGATGCTCATAGTCCCCTCAAACTAGTCGACCTAGGAGGGCAAGGAGCAAAAAGAGTCCTTTATGTCCCTATGACCAAATTATTTTAGGCTTTAAAGTATGTCTGTTAAACACCCAAGAAGGTTAGTTCCACCAGTGTGTTATTTTTAGTTACTGTGTGTCATGTAGATAAATCTTGGGCAAAGACCAGTTGTTCTCAGATAAACCTTACCTAGACATATATTTCTTGATCTGCTATGTATAATTTGTCAGTAGGTTAAAGGAGTAATATGGTTCTCTCTGGTTTTCAAAACCAGCTAGGCATTGTTTATCTCTCATATTGTCTCACCCCTCCATCATGGTTTTCCCTCTTAAGGTGCCCCCATTTCCCCCCTTTCTCCATTACGAATGCCCTTCTCCTATGGTCCTACCTCTCTTGAGCTCCTTCTTTCCCTTTAACCCCTAAGTTCCTCGTATATCCTTCCCTCCCCTCTCCCTTAAACTAACCCAATTTTTATCCATATCTCCCTTATTAACGCCTGTTTCCTACTGTTCTCTTTAAGGTTCTTTCTTTTCCTTTACTTCCCTGGTTCCTTTCCATTATCCTGGTTCTTGTAGTTATGTCTGGATACGTACTCACTTATCAGGGTTTGGTTCTAGGATCCACATTAATTAGGGAGAATATATGTCGATTTTTTTTTCTGAACCTGCAAATTTCATGATTTCATCTTTCTTTACTGCTGAGTAAAATTCCATCATATAAATGAACCACATTTTCATTATCCACTCTCAGTTGAGGGACACTTAGGTTGCTTCCATCTCTTAGCTATTGTGAAGAGAGCAGCAACAAACGTGCATGTACAAGTGTCTGTGCAATAGGATGAGTTCTTTGGTATTTTCCAAGGAGTGGTATAACTGGGTCAAATGGTAGGTTCATTTGTAGCTTTTATAAGAGTTCTCCACACTGCTTTCCATAAGGGTTGAACCAGTTTGTAGGCCCACCAGCAGTGGATGAGTGTTCCCCTTCCCTCACATCCTCTCCAACATTTGGTATCATTTGTTCTCTTGATCTTAGCCATTCTGACATCCTTTTATGACTTCCACTGGCATTGCATGATACAGGTGCACTTACACACATGCAGGCAGCACACTCATATACCTAAATTTAAAGTAAATGAATAAATAAATAAATATATTTTTAATTGGAAAAACTAAAAATCGAGAAGATGATTATTATCCTTAT
>NW_008355655.1:113859-115046 GCF_000622305.1 Nannospalax galili
TGCTATGGGTTTGTTATATATGTCTTTAATTATGTTGAGGTATGTTCCCTCCAGTGCAATTCCCTCTAGGACTTTGAACATAAATGCATGTTGAATTTTGTCAAAGGCCTTCTCTGCATCTATTGAGATGACCATGTGGTTCTTGTCTTTGAGTCCATTTATATGATTTATGATGTTTATTGACTTATGTATATTGAACCATCCCTGCATCTCTGGAATAAAGCCGACTTGATCAGGGTGGATGATTTTTTTGGTGTGTGTCTGTATGCGGTTTGCAAGTATGTTGTTGAGAATTTTTGCATCTATGTTCATTAAGGACATGGGTCTATAGTTTTCTTTTTTGGTTGAATCTTTACCTGGCTTTGGTATTAGAGTGATGCTGGCTTCATCAAAGGAATTTGGAAGTTCTCCCTCCATTTCTTTTTTTTGAAGAAATTAAGTAGTATTGTTTGCAGATCCTTTTTAAATATCTGATAGAATTCTGCTGTAAATCCATCTGGTCCTGGACTTTTTTTAGTTGGGAGGTTTTGTATTACTGTTTCTATTTATTTTTGTGTTATGGATCTGTTTAAGCTGTTAATCTCTTCTTTGTTTAGTTTTGGTGGCTCCCATGCCTTTAGATATCCATCCATTTCTTTTAGGTTTTCAAATTTAGTAGCATATAGGTTTCTAAAGTATTCCATTATAATGTTCTGTATCTTTCTGGTGTCTGTATTGATGTTTCCCCTTTCATCTCTGATTTTGTTGACTTGGAGGTGCTTTTTCTTTCTTTTGGTTAACTGGGCTAGCAGTCTGTGAATCTTGTTTATCTTTTCAAAGAACAAGCTCTCGGAGTTGTTGATTCTTTGTATTGTTTTCTTTGTTTCAATTTCATTAATTTCTGCCTGGTTTTTGTTATTTCTTCTTGTCTGCTGGGTTTCAGTTTCTTTTGCTGTAGCTTTTCAGTTGTGTTGAGTTGTTATGTCTTTTATTCGTGTTCTTTCTGATTTTTTGATGTAGGCACTTAGAGCTATAAACTTCCCTCTAAGGACCATTTTCAGCGTGCCCCACAGTTTTTGTCATGATGTATTGTCCTTTTCATTTAATTCCAGGAATAATTTTGTTTTTTTCTTAATTTCCCTTTGACCCATTCATCGTTCAGGAGCATGTTGTTTAATCTCCATGTGTTCATGTGGTGATTAGGGCTT
>NW_008355655.1:115542-121462 GCF_000622305.1 Nannospalax galili
TCATTTGCTTGGTATATTTTTTTCCACCCTTTCACTTTGAGATAGTGTCTGTCCTTGAAAGTGAGATGAGTTTCTTGCAGACAACAAAAAGATGGGCTTTGTTTCTTAAATCTGTTCTCATAGTCTGTATCTTTTGACTGGGGATTTCAGTCAGTTAATATTTAAAGTTATTAGTGAAAGATGAGTATTGAATCCTGTCATTTTTATTTCTGTTTACATTCTTGATATAGCTGTACTTTTCCCCAGTTGTACCTTCATCGAATTTCTTTCTGCAACCCCTTGGGAATAGTCATTCCTTTCTTCAGATCTTTGTATTCCTTCCAGAACTCTCTGAATGGCTGGTTTTATGGACATGAATTCCTTCAGCCTATTTATATCATGAAAGATTTTTCTTTCTGCTTTGACTATAATTGACATTTAGGGTGGGTATAGTAATCTGGGTTGGCATCTGTGTTCATTTAAAACTGGGAATGCTTTGGTCCATGCTCTTCTGGCTTTCATAGTTTTCACTGAAAAGTCAGAAGAGCATGGACCAAAGCATTCCCAGTTTTAAATGAACACTGGGAATACTTTAGATTACTATACCCAGCCAAAATGTCTATTATAGTTAAAGGGGAGAGAAAAATCTTCCACAACACGAATAGGCTGAAAGAATTCATGTCCACAAAACCAGCCTTTCAGAATTGTTGAAACAATGCAAAGGCCTGAGGAAAGGAACTACTATACCCAAGGGATAACAGAAAGAAACTAAATGAAGGTGTACCTGTGGAAACACAAAGTCAGACATATTCCTATGATTTGTAAGTTTTGTCTTTTTATTTTGTCACACAATTCCTGCATATTCCATTCTTGTGATTTCTTAAATTTTTCATAATCTTTGCTTGAGTGGTCTAGTTCGTTCACTTTCTCTTCCAGTCTTGATACTCTGTTTTCCCTTTCATTCATCTTGTTGTTGTGCCTTTCTCCTGTCGTTTCTAATTGGCTTACTGAATGCTTCACTTCCTACTTCATTTCAGCCTGAGTATTCTTCAATATTTCTAACTCTTTTCTGAATTCATTCAGAAGTTTATCCCTATCTTCCTTCAAGTCTTTGATTTCTGTGTGTTCTTTAAATTCACTGAATTCTTTTATCATGTTCATAATTGTTCTTTTGAATTCCATGTCCTGCATTATCTCTAGGGGAGTTCTCATTTTACTCCTCTAAAGGACTATTGGTATTTAGTGGGGATATGTTATTTTGTTTTTTCATGTTATTTTTTTCTCCATGATTTTGACATGTGAATTTCTTTTGTAGTTTCTGATTCTTGTTTGAGACTCAGGCCTTCAAGTTTAGGTCTGTTTCTTTTTGTGAACTTTATCTGTCTTTGTGGTTTACTTTTTGGCCATGAAAATCTGGTTCGGCTAAGCTTCCGGTTCTCTCTTTTGATTTTATATTGGAGTGGCTGGATTGCTTTTGTCTTCAAGAGTTCCCAAGGAGGCCCAATTCAGATGAGGGTCAGAGGATTTCAGGCTTTCTCCTAAGGTCTGGATTCCTCCAGGAATAATTTTAACCTCAGGAATTTGGGGGTTGGACTGGCCTGGGATCCTGGCCCAGGAAAGATGCTGGTCTAGGGCAGCTGATAGCCATGCCACCCAGAGATGCAAAGGCAGATGGGGTGGGAAGAGGCCCTAAGGACTCCTGGGTACTGCACTGAGGAGCTGAGTTGGTCTGGATGCAAAGGATCAGGAAGAAGAAAGGTCAGCTCCTGGGACCCAGAAAAAGGCTGGCCAGTGGTGGAGACCCAGGGAAGCAGATGGAGGAGAGGTTGGGGCCAGGTCCAGAAGCAGTGCTCCTGGAGCCCAGAGAATCCACTAAGTTGGTCTGGATGAAAAGGATCAGGAAGCAGTATTGGTTCCCCGGGTGTCTGGGGCCCCGAGACAATGAATGGGGCAAGGCCCAAAATTGGAGGAGAGAATAGTGGGGGAGATGGGAGGGGTGAATGGGGCTGGGGGAGTTAAGGTGTGGAGGGCATGGTGGACTTACCTGGAGAGAGGCCTGTGGGTAGGAGAGAGGCCTGCGGTGGCTGGTGCAGGCCCAGGGAAGCAGAGGGAGGTGAGGGCAGTTTTTGTTCTTGCCCTCAAAGCTCAACTAAGTTTCAGGGGACTATGGAGCATCTCTCAAAATGTCCTGTAACTATGGTGAGTCACCTGTCTTCTTGTTCAGGGAGGCCATGGAGACCCCAAAAGATAGACTTAAACCAGCCAATATCCAGTCTACAAAGGAGTGTTAACACAGAGTAAACATTTCCTCCATGCTTCCAAGTGAAGCCCGTGTCAAGCAAGACCTCTTGACTTACCTTCACATAAATGGAACTGGTAAAAGAAAAGCCTGAGGAACCAGGGGCTCTTCCCAAAGCCCATGTGATCCCCGAGGAACCGATCCTCAAATGACCTTAAAAGTAAAAATGAATTGGTTTATTTGAGCCAACTTTATGGTCTTAAACACCCAAAAGGAAAGTATAACTAAAGATTAAAGTCATCAGTATATTTCTTTAAGAGCTCAAAAGATTACACATCCCAGACATTAGACTTAAGTTCTTATAAGGTGTTATTTAGGCAATTATTTCTCATTGATGATTTTTTTCCTAGTAAGACAATGCTACTCAGCTCTAAGACTTCAATTCTTGGTCTTCAATACTATAGTTCCCACCAGCATCTGAGGGAGACAACCCAGTATTTTTCTAAAATGATTGCTGAATTTATTTTCTCTCCCTATCTAGATGCCATTATAGAGGGAACTGATTCTAACCACTCCAACAGTTATCAAAGAACCTGAATACAAACCCTGAGTTCACTCTCAAGTCCAGCCTTGGCAGCCAAAAGGAAAATGAGGAGGAACCCAGTAGACAGATACTTTTGGAAGCCCTCATCAAGAAATTCCAATGGACTTTAATTTGGACATTTAAAATTTGCCCTGTTCTGACTTTTTCTGGCTCCCTGCCTAGAAACTGTAGTACTAACTACTCTTGCCTTTAATTTTCCTTCACATCTCCTAGGCACCAGTCAAAGACCTTCTTTTCTCCCTGTAGTTAAGAGTTATGCAATTTGGGAGTCTTTTAGATAGACCCACTGAAGGAGGAAATCCAATTGTTTAATCCTGTGTTTGGAAGAGGCCAGAGCAGTCTGCATCCTGATTCCCTATTGGTAATTTGGGTAAACCTCTTCAGACGGTGGTGTGATAAGAACAGGAGGTAGAAATTGGCTAGGCAGTTAGGACAAAAAGACCCCAAAGAAAAGTAGCCAGTTTCTTTCTTGGCTAAAAGTCAAAATGTCTTTGGGCCTTTTAGCAACGTACTCTGTCCCAGAGGCCAAAACTGTTAAAAGTATTTAGGAGCTCTTATCTAATACCTAAAAGATTTTAGCATTACCTCTTCAGAGGGGGTAATGTTAGAGTATCAATAAGCCCCATAAATTGAACTGGTCCAGACTATAAAATTGTCTAGTCTAGCCGGGCATGGTGGAGCACGCCTTTAATCCCAGCACTTGGGAGGCAGAGGCAGGTGGATCTTTGTGAGTTTGAGGCCAGCCTGGTCTACATAGTGAGTTCCAGGACAGCTGGGGTACAAGGAGACCCTGTCTCAAAAGAGACAAAAGAAAATTGTCTATCTGTTGGAGGACCTACTTTTCCAGTCTCACTGGTCAATTACCTGGTGATAAACCACTCCCAGGAAGACAGGGTCACCTTAAGTTATGCTAAATAGATGGGCAGAATACCTGGTGTGTTAATTAGGTAGTGAATATTTTCCTGTCTGGAACTACCTTGACCTCTGTAGAATTTCCAGACCAGCCACAGCCATGCAGGTCTCTTGTAAGTCTGTCTGCTTTCCTGAACTCTTCAGGAAAGTATAATTTCTCCTTTTCTTCTTCATGCCTTTCTTACTAAACATGCTTTCTTTAAGGCTTTTGGCTGCTCCTAGCATCATGTGTTTCTTCACTTTTTCTCTAAAGCTTCCTTCTCCCAGCCACGTGGCTATGAGTCAGACACGTGTCTGACCTCCATGCAGGCTCTAAACCTGCATGGGTTCCATAATTTTCTTTCCTTCTTCCCACTATTCACCTCCACAAGGCAGCTGCCAAGATTACCAGCTCGCGTTCCCTGAGCATTTTTCTTTCCATGGTTTTCCAACACTCTCCTTGCTTGATTTTTACCCCTGTTGGGTCCCCTGATAGCTTTATGTACCCTGCTTCTCGTGACACCCTGTCTAATTCAATTTTTCAAAGGTCGCGTACAAGACATCATTAAAGTCGTCACCAACCGAGTCCTGGTCCAGTACCAACCTACCCCTAATACCTTCTCTCATTTTGATGACACCCACCCTTTATAAAAGAGAGGGGGAGATGTTGGGATAAATCAAGAGTTCCTGGAATGTAGATCATGGCTGCCAGGCAGGATACCTCCTAGTGAGGGTGGCAGGAAGCTGGCCCACTCCATTCTAGGGACACTGTCTCTTACCCAACAACCCCCAAGCAAAACCATTAAGCCTCTAATCCTTTAATCCTAACTGGGTCCCTTGTAGATTATGCCACCAGAGGACAAGACGAAGGCCATGTAGTCTTAGTAGCCCCCTCCCTTCCCCTACCTGCCAGCCTGCCAGAAAACCCAACCTCTACCTCTTTGCCTGGGAAGCTTTGCTATGTAAACCTCTTCTTCTATAATAAACAAACTGTCCACTGACACAGCCTCCTGGGTATTTTGCTGCTGCCTGAGACCTCCCTCCCCCCACCGGTCTCTCCCCCTCCCCCCACCTTCTGCTATGGGGACCAGTGTGCATGGTTGTTAATCTATTTTAAGTACATTTTTCTATATGGCAGAGAGCAGAGTTCCAGCTCCCTTCATTATACCAGACTACAAACAGCCAAACCATATGTGCAATGATGCACCTGTAAATTCAAATATTCATTTATCCTAAATATTCAAGGAAAAAAATCTGCATTGAATGTGTATGGAATATTTGGCAATTATTTCCTTAACAATTCCCTAAAAACTATTTATGCAGCATTGACAGTGAGTTAAGTATGGTAGCAGGAGGCCTCCAAAGATGGCACGGACCCAGAGCCCTGGGATTCAGCAAGAATTCACTTCACTTCTTGGTCCGCAAATAGCCTGCCAAAAGGAGCCCTCGCCTCTGTACCTTGCTTGCGAGCCCAGTGACTGCTCACAGACTGCATGGCGCAGACCAATCAGAAAATGATACGCTGACTAAAGGGACTTGGGGGCGGAGAAAAGGGAGATATAAGGTGTGCCTCCTCCTGCATTAAACGAGTCTGCAGCACCTCGCCTAGTGCTTGCTTCTACCCGACTCCTGGAGTCTGTGTGTTGTGACCCCGCGCCTCTTACCCCCTAATCGACAGGGGACCCGATCCAGGTTAGGGTCTTCACAGCTGGCCTGAGGAGAACCCGCAACACCTGGCACCTGAACAGGGACTCCTGCCCCTGGTGTTGGTGACACCCAGAACCTCAGTTCATTTGGTAAGTAGGCCCCTGGTCTTGTCTATTTCTTCTGCTGCTTGAGGGTAAGCGAGTAGCCCCCTCCTCTGTCCCCTCCACCTTGTTTGTCATCTTTATTGTTGGACTAGTTTGTTAGATCAGGGAGGCACACTCTGCCACGTGGTCCCGAAGCCCACATCGGCACCTCCCCCTTCTCGGCTTGTCCTGGTCAGTTCACATAAGGGCTGATCCACCCCGAACTCAGAGCCCAGGCTTCAGGTCACCCTGTTGCCTGTCCTGGAGACACCGTGTGAGCATACAGCTGGAGGTGTCATGGCCTCCGGAAGTCCCTCACTGAGCACACGACATTTGGATCTGATACACCTCTACATGTTGGAGCGATTTACATCCTAGTGGCTCACAGTGCTTCTTTGCTTCCTTTGTGCCCTCTTG
>NW_008355655.1:121502-151904 GCF_000622305.1 Nannospalax galili
GAGACCCTCCCACAATGGGCAATTTACCACCACAATGCAGGGAACCACAAACGGCAGCACTCAAGGTGCTCCTTAAAACCAGAGGGCTGAAAGTGAAACCAAAAGATATCGAACACTTTTGGGATGAAGCCACTAATTTGGCTCCGTGGGTCTCCCCTGAAAACATGTAGGACCCTGACACGTGGATACGGGTCCTCTTCCCGGCCCTAAAAAGGGAGGTCAGGTCAGGGATCACTCCCCCCGCATCGTTCGTACCAATCCTCCTAGTCATCATTGCTAGCCTTAAATCCTCTTCTCCTGAGGAAGTCATCTTGGCCTACAACAAACACTGCTGGGAGCAATCTAGTGTAGATCTAGCTATTACTTCGACACTGGAACCCCTGGACCCCCGGACCTGTGCCCACTTCCAATAAGGAAGGAGCTCCTTTGCCTATATCTCAGGATACTCTCCTAGAGCTACCATGCCCAAAAATTCCCCCACCCCATTACCCATGGAAGGAGTTACTCTCCCCGCCCAAGTAATCATCCCACCTCTTCCCCTGCTACTGTGCCCCTCCCTCCTAGGCTGCCCTCCTTAAAGCCTCACCCGCCTTTGTCTGCTTTTCCGGTTAACGTTGGCCTGATGTGGTGCAGCGTCCATGGCTGCCCACCCCACTTGCTGACCTTGTTCTTATCCACAAGGCAGCTGAGCAATCGGGCCCTGACTCCCCATATTTTGAACAGGTTCTTCGCCAGTGGTCCTTACAGTTACAAACCCACTATGATTGGTATAGTTTACCAATCTTAGAGCCCTCAGTTTTTCTAAACTGGTGCGCAGCCTATGACAATCAGGCTAAAAGCCAGGCATGCCTAAATCTCCAATATGGCCTCAACATTACGTTGGATATGTTCACGGGATGTGGACAATATACTGACCCCATCTCCCAGTCTACTGTTGGCCTCCATGCCTATTTTCAACAAGTTTCTGACTTGGCCTTTAAGGCCCTTGAATGTTGCTCCCCCCATGACCCACAAGTCTTTTTCCATAATTTCATTCAATAGTCAGGGGGGTCCTTCACAGACTTCCTTACCCATGTCACTGAGGCAGTAGAGCAGAGGGTGGAGTCTGGACCCACCCAAGAGGTGCTTACCAAACAATTAACTTGGGAGGGACTAAACATTTCTACTTGTAATGCTGTTGCGCCTGTCCGCAATGATAACATTCACAAATGGGTACTCGCTACTAGAGACTTGGACCCTAGGGCAGGCCCTATTGAGGCTTTGACCGCCTCCTTGGAGACTCTTTTGTCTCAAGGAAAACCCACCCACTTTGGCGCACGGGAAGGCTGCTGGAACTGTGGGGGGCTTGGCCACTTTCGTAGTCATTGCCCAAGAGGTACAGTCTGCCCCAAGACTTGCTGCCCCAAGTACAAAAGAGGGTTCCATTGGGCTAAAGACTGTAGATCACAGCCTTAACCAGACTTGGCTCCTTTAAACTCCACCCGGGGCACCCCTCAGCCCCAACCACAAGAGGGGAAATGAGACAGATATTATGGACTCTCCCAATCCTCAACCACTCCCCACTAATGACCCTGTTCCTAGATGGAACTGCCATAAAGGGCCTAGTAGACACAGGGGCTGATGTCACCATTATATCAGAAACTAAATCCCTTAAATTCTCTCATTGGAAATACCGGCCAGGCCCTATAAACTGGCTCAAACAATTTATACCAGTCCCTGACTTGGAATTCCAGGCCTTGTTCTCCCTGCTGGAAGGCCATAATTCACCAACTTCAAGGATCCCTCTCACCCAGTCAGCTAAGGATCTTCTTAATAAGATAGATCATATACTCTGGTCTGCGTCACTCCAAAGTCATGACCCAGCAGAACCATTAGTGGCCTAATCCTCTGGACTAAAAATGGTGTCTCGGGGGCACCATGGCAGCAAGACCCACTAGTGTGGATCCACCTGGCTACCTTGGACCTAACTGGGCTTAGCTCTAAGTATGATATTGTCTTCAAGTTAGCAATTAAGGCCCAACAAACAGCCAGGCGCATATTCAGAAAGGAACCTGACAAAATTATAATGCCTTTTCCTCCTAAGCATTCCCAAACATTATGGGCAGACTCTCTGGCTTTCCAACTAATGATGTCCGGGTTCACCGGGGAGTTGGATAACCACACACCCCCAGATAAATGACTGGCCAGCCTGGCCTGTTTGGAAATCACCACTGAGCCACACACTTCCCCCTGCAAAACCGCCCTACCTTTAGCCACACTAGCCTTCTCAGATGCCAATAAGTCCCGTTATGGCGCTGTCATTCAGTGCATGGGAAACGATGACACCTGTTATGTACAAGCCAATCTCAGCTCTGTCCAGTTGGGGGAGCTCTTGGCCCTGTTAAAAATCTTCCAAGTCTGCCAGACTGAGCAACTCAATATATTCTCTGACAGCCAGTATGTGGTTCAGGCCCTCAGATGTCTTCCCTTTGCTCGAGTAATAGGCCACAAGGATCCCATCACTAGAATGATGAGAGCTCTCCAGATTATCTTAGATGACAGACAATGACCCTGGCACATCTCCCACATAAGATCACACGCCAAGCTCCCCGGGATCTTGGCAAAGGGAAACGACAAATAGATAAACTTGTTATGTCTGTAGAGATTCCTCTACTAGAACAAGCCAGAGCCTTACACCAACAATTTCACCTTTCTCCTCACAGTCTGCATCCGTCTACCTGACCTACCCATCTCTCAATGCAAACATCTGAGCAGATCTTGCGTTACATGTGCACCCCTTGCTCCCTTAGGCCCCCTCAATCCATATGGAGTTAACCCACGTGGTCTCCTTGGTATGTAGGATTGATCTTCCAATAGAATTCACCTCCATCATCAGTTTTCTGGGTTGATAACTTAGGCTGGTAACCAGGTTGTTAACCAACCGGGTCGATTTGGTGAGAGGAGGTCGATCAGGGAGAATGGAACAGTAATGGAGGGCTGTTACTGAAAACTGGTTCCAGGGTCCGTCTGAGCCGTGTGGTTTTGGGACCCGAATTCCCGCCAATCATGTCAACATTCCATTATAAACATCACATGTACATGGTCCTTTAAATTTATCAATTAGGTCTATTGGTACCAATTATTAAATTTACAATTACCTCTTTGAAGGTGCCCTGATGAGCTATGTGTTGCCAAAGGCTACCATGGCATGAATTGCCTTGTGAGGCCGTGGGCTGTTACATTAAATAATGTTGTTGTCTTGGATAAGAGCTGGCGATGTATTTCTGTTTCAGTGTCCTGATATGACAGGTCGATGGGCATTCTCTGGTATGGAGGGCCAAAGAATGAATAATGGTAATGTCTGTTTCTTTTTCAATGCCCCGGTGTGGCAGACCAGTGGTTGTTAATATCTTTCTACATCTTTTGGATCCATTAATATTAAATATAAAAGGCCTTGTTAAAAAATAAATCAAACATTCTAATGACATCAAAAAAATTGCGCACACTTTTAAAATTTGCTACTAGTTATATGATGTATATTTTTCTTACAGGTTAATTAAAAAATTTCTTTTAGTTTGTTTGCTCCGTTTCAATTATTAAGTTTGTCCATGTTTCCATAGATACCTGTTCCAGGTCTATTGTTCTAACTTTGTTTATGCTGCCTTGACAACAAAACTTCTTTTGTTTAACATCTTTTATTTTTAGTTAAGTCTAATTATCCATGGAGTTTGTTTAAAACTTTGGATGTTTGTTCTGAGTTCTAAAGTTTGCTTGTGTTACCATGACATACCTGTTTTTTGAAATAGGGAAGTGTTCTGTATCTAACTTCAATTTGTTGATTGTTACCTTGGGAACCTGTTTGGTGTATGGGTACCTCTTTTACTTACAGGTCATTATATCGACAGACCTTGAAGTGTGCTTTCGCATACTTTTTGAAAGTTTTAAGGAGAAGAAATCATATACCAGATCACGGAATTTAAAAGCCTTTATTAGAAATATTAAGGTTGTATTCTACTATTAAATATTAAGGTTGTATTCTATTGACCTTTACTTTATCTTTCATCCTTATTTAAACTTCTACAAAATCTTAGACTTTTGTTTCTTAGTCAAATTTTGCTTCTTATTAACTTTTACTTTTAGGTTAACATTTTCTTCCATAAGGGAATAGGTATGGGGCAAGGCAATAGCCCTCTGCTTTTTGTACATATGCTTGAGAGTATGCTCAAGGTAAGAGGTGCTAATGTGAGCTCACAAGAATTAACTAACTTTATAGATTTTATTGAACAGGTTTGTCCTTGGTTTCCTGAACAGAGTACCTTAAATGTAGAGATTCCTCTACTAGAACAAGCCAGAGCCTTACACCAACAATTTCACCTTTCTCCTCACAGCCTGCACCACCTTCTACCCGACCTACCCATCTCTCAATGCAAACATCTGAGCAGATCTTGTGTTACATATGCACCCCTTGCTCCCTTAGGCCCCCTCAATTCTTAGAGAAAATCCGGTGTAATCTAAAAGCACTGTTTGACCTGTCTTGGATCATCACTTACCTACTCCTGACAGGCATAATTATTCTTCTCTTTCTACTTCTTAAATGCCTTGTTCTTCGTTCCCACAGTCAGAGAAAGTTCAATCACTCGGTGTATCAGGCCCTCAGAGCAATTCATGAAGATGATTTCAACCCGCCCTATGCAGCCTGACAGACTTGGCTTGCACAAATGTAAGAGGCCTCCTACAGATAATTCCCCACCTTGACTGATCCCCCTGGATGATACCCCTTGGAGGGCTGGTAGCCAATGACAGGTAAGATCCTGTTGGGCTGAATCAACCTAAGCCAGGACATGGAAGTGTATGTCCATGCTCCAATGATGGGTAAGGTTCATGCCGAAATAGGACAACCTAAGACAGGCACAGTCCATGATCCTGGGGTTATCCCGAGGCGGAGCTGCCTACAGGCTCTTGCTGGACAGTCATTTTTAAAGAAAAATGGTGGAAATGTAGCAGGCGTCCTCCAAAGATGGTGCGGACCCAGAGCTCTGGGATTCAGCAAGAATTCACTTCACTTCTTGGTCTGTAAATAGCCCGCCAAAAGGAGCCCATGCTTCAGTACCCTGCTCGCGAGTCCAGTGACTGCTGACAGACTGCATGGTGCAGACCAATCAGAAAACGATATGCTGACTAAAGGGACTTGGGGGCGGAGAAAAGGGAGATATAAGGTGTGCCTCCTTCTGCATCTGCAGCACCTCGCCTAGTGCTTGCTTCTACCCGACTCCCGGGGTCTGTGTGTTGTGACCCCGTGCCTCTTACCCCCTAATCAGCAGGGGACCCATCCAAGTTAGGGTCTTCACAGATGGCCTGAGGAGAACCCGCAACAAAGTATTATAAGTACTAGTGCAATTGTTAAATACTGTTCCATTGTACTTAAGGGACATGATCATTTGTTGATTTTGGTATTTACAGATATTCTTGGAAAAAAATGTAAGCTACTGAGGGCTCATTGCAGTAACCACTGAGCATTAGGGTGTCAGATACTGATGGGAAGGGCCCAGGGGTGCTTCTAGGGGATAGGAGTGTCCTGCCTCTTGGTGTGGGTGAATGTTGTCCATGATCCACTTTGGCCGGTTGCATAGAGGTAAATTATGCATATCTCTTATGTGAACCTAATGTATATTTCTGTTTTTTGCATTTTCAGAATATGGAGGAAATGAATGTGAATAATTGAATAGGAATGAGATAATAATTAACAATAACACAGAAATGGAAGATTGTGTACAAGCATTATTGGTTGTCAGGTATAACACTGTCTCCATTACTGATCATGATTGAAGAACTATCAAGGTTTGTCTCTATGAGACTGTGTGCTAGTGTGTAAGTGTGTGATTTCATTTAGCATTGTTCAGGAGACCTGGATGAAGGGATAGAGGAGGGGATGAGCTATATTTAAAAACTAAAAAGAACCAGGGAGGATTTTGTGAGTATGAAAACAAAGACTGCAGATGGAATGCAGGTAGCGTACACCTACCAAGAAAACAGCCACTGATTATTAGGTTGCAATTGGAATGTTGCCTCCTGCGTATCTGTAACCAAAAGTAAGTGTCTGAAGCAGAGACTGGGAAAGATGAGTTCTAAAGGCAAGTCAGTGGAGCAGGATATACTGGAGTTGAAGGGAAAGGAGAATGTAGTAAAACATACTCTGTTCTAAAATGGTGTAATGACATATCACAGCTTGTATGCTACTTTTGTATAAATAAATATATGTTCTAAGACAATATGTAAATAGAACAGAGTTGACAAAGTGGCTCTGCTAATGCTCGACTTGAATTCAAGATGACTCCAGTCCATGCCCCCAAACCCATGTTAAAAGCAAGGTGTGTTGGTGTGCATCTGTAATCCCAGAGCTGGGGATTTGGAGAAAGGTAGATCCCTGAGGTCTGGTGACTAGCCAGTCTAGAACTTGGAGAGTTAGAGGATAGCAAGTAATTTTGCCTAAGGAAGTAAAGGTGAATGCAGTCTGGAAAATGACAACTGAGTGTGTCCTCTGGCCTACGAGCATACACACCTGCACCTGTACCACACTTCCACCCTCTTGTACTCCCATATACTAAATAAAATGAGTCCAAAAGTCATTATTTCCCATTTACCTAAAATCCTTCAGGATTACAAAGGTAAAGTAAACCCAGATTTTTAAAAATTATTTATTTAATTACTGTATAATTAGAAGAAGCATTTTATTACAACAACATTGACATATTCAATAACAATTTCCAGAGCTAAGATGCATCTTTTTCAAAATTGGCTATAAATTTTTAGGTTTACAGTTGAATTATTACAGTTATACAATATTTTACTCAGCATAAACCCTATAAGACATAAAATTAAATGATTTTTAACCTTTAAAAAATCTCCATTTCATTATTAAAATACACAGTTTCATACAGAAAAATTCATTTTTAATGCAATTGACATTAAGATGTTTGCACATGCATTTCTAATCTCTAATCTCTATATATCTGATTATTACTAGTCACAGTTGGTTACTTTCTGAGCTCCTTGGCATCTGAACATGGATATAAAGTCATCAAGTAGATATCAATGGTAAAGTTTTTCACATCTACTAATTATTAATGAGCAAATTTTTATGCTTTGAAGAATTATTATTTTTTTAATTAAAAAAAATTTAATAACCACATGATTAGAAGAAGTATTTCATTACAGCTTTAACATATTCAGTAACACACTCCAGAGCAAGGATACATCTCTTTCAAAAGGACGCTGTAAATTTTTAGGTTCACCATTTGATTAATACAGTTATACAATATTGAACTTAATATAAACCCTGTAAGATAAAAAATTTAATGAGTTTTTACCCTTTAAAGAAGATCTCCATTTCATTTTAAAATATGCTGTTTCCTACTTTTTTTAAATATTATTTTTTTAGAAGAAGCATATCATTACAGCTTTAATATGCTCAATAACAGTTTCCAGAGCAAAGATACAGCTCTTTCAAAAGTGGCTATACAGTTTTTAGGTTCACTGTTGAATTAATACAGTTATACAATATTGAACTCAGTATAAGCCCTGTAAGACATAAAATTGAATGTTTTTAACGTTTGAAAAACATCTCCATTTCATTTTAAAATATACTGTTTCTTACAGAAAGACTCATTGTTTTTGTTACTAACACTGAGATGTTGGTGCATGAGTCTCTAATCTGTATGTGTCTGATTATTACTAGTCATAATCGGTTGCACTTGGATCCTTAGCACTTGTATGTCTGTAAAGTCATGGGGTAGATTTCAATGGTAATGAGCAAACCCAGATTTTATATATGAAAAATGGAAACTGAAAATCAAATTAGGCTAGATATTTTCATGCAGCAGGCATATTCCTGGTGCCTATTTCTAATCAGGTCTTCACTGAGCCTTGGCCAAGATTTGCTTCATTCTCCGTGAGCTCCTGGCACATCCCTTGCAGCACCACAATCTTTGAGGTCTACGTGTGGCTCTAATGCTGCCAGACTCCTCAGGGGCTATTTGCGGGGTAATATCAGACACTGCATTTCCTGTAGAAATACCTCCATCCCACTTATCTTCTTGAGTCTATCTTCCTTCTTTCCTCTAACTGTTCTGCTATCAGTGATGCAAGTAGCTAGAGAAACATTGAGACTGGAGAAGGCCCAGAAAGACCTGAGTCGAGTGGCAGTCTAGCCAGGGCCAGTAACTGGTGGAAAGCTGAATTGAGAAGACAAAGCCAACTGAAGTGTGATCAACTGAAGTGTGTCCAAGTGAGGCAGGCAGTAGAGGAGCAGGCAAAGCTGGATCCGAAGGTGAAGCAGGGCATAGAGACAGAGGTCAGAGAGCACAGGGACCAGCAACCAGGCTCTTACAGGCCATGGCATAGAATCTCAGAGCTGGAGTATTGGTGTGGGACATTGGTGGGTTTGAGTCTTGATCCTAATGTTTACTAGGTCCATGACCTTGGGTTAAGGTGCTGACTTTTCCTGGCCTTATCTAATCTAATGAAGTTTCCATGAGTTTGGAGATAGGGATGAAGATGAGGTGGAGATGGGATTGGCAGATGGGAAAGCTCCTAGCATAGACAAGCCTGTAGGTTTAAAATAGCGGTATGACAGTATCCCAAACAGCTCCTGAGCCTGTCAGAGGCAGACAATAACATCTGCCTGAGGCTTGACCCCGGCAGGAGTCACAAGGGGACATAGATATGCACATATATATGATGCATGCCATCAGCCTTCCTGGACCAGTGACTGCTTTTTCTAGGCTGGTTTCTTCCTTCCCTTCCTTCCTGTGCTGGTCAGAGTTCACTCATGAGTGATAACACTAAACCCAGTTGTATTAGCAACCTACAGTTGGGGAACAAATCCTAAATGATGCAGAAGCTGACAGCACCTTTTCCCCAGTTCCACAAGTCCTTTTTCTCCTGTCCTGACAACAGTTCCTCACCCTCTGCATGGACCCTCACTTTGCCCATCTCACCAGCATTTTCTAAACATTCATGTCCTGTATACATTCAAACATTCCCCATTCTCCTCTCCTAAAACATTCTTACCTTACACAGTCTTCCTTTCTTTTTATATTTCTCTTAATCTTAAACAAAATTCCTCATGATAAGGGTGTACTAGCTGCTCTCTACCAGGTACTCCTCAAGGAATTGGGCTTTCTGTTTGTCCTCACAGATGAACTAGGAGCTATGCTACAGGAGTTCATGATGGACACAGACAAATAAGGCATAGACACGGGGACCTTAGAAAGGGCAGGTAGACACATGCAGGGACATTATCTCACAATCCAACATCATGATTCACACAGATAAAGGCATAAACACACAGATATGGACACAATAAACTGAGAAATATACAAACAGTAATAGATGCAGATGGAGATGGGGAGAGAGAGAGAGAACTGCAGAGATGCAGACACATGCCAATATCAATGCCCTTATACAGACACAGAGAATGCTCATGAAAACACAGAAATACAAACATGGACACCCACAGACACAGGGACACACAGAGGATCTCCACATATATACACAAATACATTCACAGAGGGACACATGAATGGTGGCATATAGACACACACAGGAATAGTGGTACATAGAGAAACCCCATGTACATACATTTTAATACATACATTCACACACAGACATAGAGAAGCATGCACGAAATTATGGCAAAATACTAAAACAAATCATTTTCCAGGAAAAGAAGCGCAGAGGTCCCAAGGGATATCTGTTCCAGAGTGAATACTAAGTACTTGGTGTGAGGATTGCAGACTCTTCAGCAGGAAGGTAAAGAGGATTTTTAGAATCACTTTACCAGGAGTAGGCCGTGCTTTCACACAGCTCTCTACAGTTCTGAAGGAAGGTGTTCTTGTGCCCTTCACAAGTCCTCATGCTAAGCACTTTGATGACACTCATGAAATGTCATACTCAGGAAAGGAGATGAGAGGGTGGCATCTTTGTCAGGACACCTGGAAGAAGACTGGGAACTTGGAACCTGGAAAAGTCAGCTGTGGGGGAACCTTCTCTCTGATCCTGGCTGGTGAGTAGGCGTCTCCCAGACAATGGGCAAGGCCTGAACCTGAATGCAGGAGTCTTGGCTTCTCATGCTTTGAAATGCCTTAAACTGCACTTCACACACACATCAGACAGCATTACTCAAGCATATGAAAAGCAGAAGTGGCCGACCTGGAGACAGGGGTTCCTAGTAGAATTGTGTGGGAGCATTTGGATCCCAGAAACTGACCTGGAGTTGGAAGCTGCCTACTGGCCTGGCCCTTCACCAATCCGAGTGAGATGGAGCCAGGCTCCCTATACCACAGAGGTAGCAATCTTATCTTCTTTCCGCAGTTCCCAGCACCCACATGGCAGCTAACAACTGTCCATAACTCCAGTTCCAGGGGATCCTCTTTTGACCTTTTCAGGCATTGCATGACACAAGTGCACTTATATACACACACACAAAACATACACATAAAATGAAATAAATTAATAATTTTTAAAGAGATGAACACGATGTAGCTCCCGATGCTTTTGATGATACTGAGCAGCTGACACTAGGAAATGATGAGATCGTTCTCTTAAGTGTTGCCATGACATTCCTCTTTAGCTGGATCCCCTTTCCCTATCTTTTTGATTCACTACCTCAGGAAGGAAGATGTGGGACCATCTCAGGATCTTGTCTTTCTCTAAACAGGTGGATCCTGAAGGCCAAGATTTCCACCTGCTTTTCTAGAAACTTTCATGCGAGGACTTGACTCAAGTTGGTGTTCTCACTTTTAGGCTTCTTCCTATTTTCAGAGGTTTGGATCAATTTTGCAAAAGTTCAGAAGATGCCAGAAACTTTCTCAAATGTTCTCAGTATGAGATTTCTTTTTCTTTTTTGCAATCAAAATGCTGAACACAGAAGAATAATCATTTTCTTAAAAAACATAAATACTGGGCTTAAGAGGTATCTCAATAATTAAGAGCACATCCTGCTCTGCCAGAGGACCCAGGTTAAGTTCCCACTTCCCACACGGCAGTTGAAAATCTTCTGTAATTCCAGTTCCAGGGACTCCACCACCATGTTCTGGCCTCTGTGGGCATTGCATATATGTGTTGCACACATACACACACACACACACACACACACACATACACATATGTATGTATAGACAAAATACTCATATGGATAAAATAAAAAAATCATTTAAAATTAAAATAGTGTTGACAAAGATTATTTTCTATTTATGCCTAGATTAATGATTTTAAAGATTAGTACATAATTCTTTAATTATTGATTGATTGGTTAATTGATTAGTTACTTGTTCATGTTTGAAAAACCTCTTGCAATCCAGTTTGTGATGTTCTAACATATTGCACCTTATGTTTTATTTTAAGCAATTCAAATAGCATGAACCAACTGCCTGTCGACAGCAGGAGGCAATCTTGGTTTTATTTCATTCTTCATCTCAAAGAAAACTTGGAAGTTAAGGTTTTAATGTAAGATATGCCTGAAGGCTGGCTGTTTTTCAGGAGTTTCTCAACAATTAAAAGTGTTATTAACTGTATTTCTACACATAATCCACATTTCTCTCAAAATTAATCTAATGGTGTATTTAGTTGTACTGGGTGTACATAGAAACAAAAGCTTAATGTCAAAATACATTTGGGCTTTGGTCAAAAAATCATGTTTATACCCTAAATATTTCAGAACTTTTTGTTTGACAGTGTGGACCAAGGAATCCTAAAAGTATAGTCAGTGTATAGATTGAGAGGACAATGAGGAATGCAACTTGAGTAGAGCAGTGCAATTGATGACATGGTGTGATGAGAGTCCCAGAAGATAAGGTCCTAGGAGCAAAGGAAGGATTAGCTGGGAACATGGGAGATGAACTCTGACATACTTAGCCCTGCTGACTTACAAGGTTACTAAAAATCTATGCATTATGAGACAGAAAGATAGGCTTTCTACATGAGTCATGATTCATTCTGGTTGCCATGTTATACCTGAAATGTCATAGAAGAGTAAAAAATTAAAAAGCCTCTTCTGATGGTTTACTGCATGCCATTACTTTGGTGAGCAAATGAGGAGGCTGCACACTTTTGAAAAAGCCTTCTGTGTGAAGTCTGCTGCTCCTGGTGCCTTATAGTGAATAATAAAGAATTAGTTCACTCAGTACCTGAGAAACAGATATGTGACCTATATTGTTTTAGCAAGCAGCCCATGTAGCTCAGTGTTTCGCCACAGTGAAACTTAATTTATGTTAAAACACAGAATCCTATATACAAGTGAAATATTCTGACATTTCTACATGCATGGAGACACACAGGAATGCCCACATGTGCAAACCATCACAACGGAAGTGAAACCCCTGGCATAAAAACCCACTTAGAACCTTGACAATAGATAGTTTATAATATACTGCACAGTGCAACTATTTCTTGAAAAGGAATAAGGGCTGGAGGGTCAAGTAAATACAACTACAATTAAGTAATTTATGTATAGTGCACAAAGTTTCTGAGAGCCCATAAAACACCTAAAGAAACACAAAGCATTTGGGTCAGGAACCATACTTCAGTTTCAGAAAGAGACGTCAAACAGGCAGTGATTGACAAGGCTTTCTCTTCAGCTCTCTTGGAGGCAGTCCAGATGTCCCATATGCAGTGAATCAACCTTGACAGGATGAAGTGTCAGATAAACAGTTGGGACAGTGACAATCTCTCCAGCAGAATCTGCACACAGAAAGGGAAAAGCTAAAGCAGATCACAAAAGATGTCACTGCCTGACTCCCGTGTCATCATTTTGCATTCCACACAGTCACACTTTTGTCACTGAGTCCAATGAACAAAACTGTTCCTTTTCTCTGACCTTGGCGCTTACATCTCTCCATCAGTTCCAGAAATCCCTTTCAATCAAGACTGAGGTCTCTGATTACTATCCTTGCCCTGACAAGGAAACTCTGCTTCCATTCATCCCCCAGAGTTTCTGGCCTAGTAATGTGCCATCCCTGCCAAGCAACCTCTGCAGCTTCATTTGTTGTCTTGTTCCAGCACTTTCACCCTGAGTGGTTTCCCCCTCATACCTGCTTCCATCAGTAGCTGAGACATGCCCAGCCTTCCTTGTCTCCTCAGTGGTAAAATTCTCCTCTGAGCTCATGGTGCCCTTCTTGTCTGGGTGGACCATTAAGATTTATTGTTAAATATAGCCTGGTAAGGCAACCATGTTCCACATGTACCCAGAAAACTCTCTGAAGTAAGCATCATGATGTTCTCTGTCAGAAGCCAGGACACCTCAAGTGTACTGGGGACACTATCCAAGGCTGTGAGCTTTTACTCCCAGTTTTATTCCTTACTGTTGATATGCTTCATTCCAGGAAGAGCTTGCCACCATGTGAACTTCACTCTACTATTTTCTTGACATCAGGGCAGGGATATTTGCCATTGACCAAAACACTTGATAACTGTATTCACTGAGCAACACACTAGTGCTGTCTCTCAAGTGTGCTGACAAATCTGTTGTTTGTTCAGACAACAAACCATGGTCTCTATCAACAGCTCACAAAAGTCCTCTAATTTCTGAACTATATGCAAGCATGCTCCTATATCAAGGAGACAGCTACCTGTTGTGTTACTGGTCTAGTGCCAGGTCTTAGAAGAGGCACACAAAGTCAGCAGTGCCTCTACTGTATCCAGTTCCATCTATCACTCTAAGTCAGGAAAATGGGGACATGGCTTGAGACATTACTTGACTTAAGTACCTGAATGGAGACATCAGAAACCTGAGTGGAAACTACAGGGACCTGGTTGGAGAAGTCAGGGTACTCAGTGGAGATGTGGGTGAGAGGATGTAGTCTAACTAAATACACTTCCTCTTCTGTGGCATATTCTCCTCCTAAAGCTGCTAAGCATATCATCTCCAAGGATCTGGACCTTGTTTAGTTATCAGGCCCTGTGGGTACAGTAGAGGAATGACAGTATTGGCACAGGGCTGTAGCATCATATTCGGGTACCTGGAAACAAAGAGATGGAAAGCTAGGAGGTTAAATACTCTGGTTGATTTGCCAGGGTAAGTCCAAATGACTGTGGACATTATAGTCCTTTTGGCAAGGGTGTGTCTTTGCCCCTTTTTAGTGTGATTTCCTTTCCAATATCCCTTCTTTATACCCTAATTTATATCAACTTTTTCTTTCCTGGGTACAGTAGAGATGATGAGGAAACATAAGAATCTGTATTCTAATCTGCAAAGCACATGGAGAGTTGGAACTGCCATTCCTTTTTATTGACTCTTGCCTATCTTGCCCACTCCTTTATGTTGTGAAGAACAAACCACACTCATTTCTTAGGCCCTTTTTCTGCTTGCCTTGGGTATTCGTATGTGCTTATTATTTGGCATTCCACATCACAACTTGGAATTTCACAGGATGTTGACTCAGGCACCTACATTTCAATATGGATTAATAATCTCAAAGCTTTGAATACCACTTTGTGATAAGCCTTGTCCTTTTTGTTAGGTTCCTGGCAGACTCCTAAAATGGTGGTATACTCCCAATATTCTAAAATGGTGGATCCGAGCTTAGCCCCAGGAAAGTCCCTCTGCTATCAGGAGACCAACCAATCCTGAACTAAACTGCCTAGCCATAACAAGGGACTTGGACCCTTCTCTCTCTCAGAATGGGACTGTGACAGGGTTGCCTCTCATATCTGCTGCTTTTCTGGGAAGACCTCACCCTCCCCTTCCTCATCCTGCTCCCTCATGGAATTCTCTCACCTGGCTAAGACTCAAGGTGGCTCAGAAGCTATGACCGCCCCCCACTGGGCCCTTGTCTTATGACCTCCTCCTCTCCCCCTTCCTCATTCTGGGCTTGGAGGGTTCTCTGCTTCATATTGTCTACTACTTAGGTGGCTCTGAAGCTCTGGGAACTTCCCACTGGGCCCCATATGACCCCTTCCTTTTCCCTTTCTTACCATGGGCTTGGAAGGTTTTCTGTCTTCCATCTTTCTCTCTCTCTTTACCCTCTTCCAGTGTCTTTCTTCCTCACTTTGCTGGGGATGGTCTCCGATACTATTATTTTCAATCTAATTTTAGGTCTCCTTTTCGTCTATCCTTTACTCAAGGCTTTCTTTCCTCTTCTGTCTAATTAGTTATGGATTCCCTGGACAGGCAAAATGATCCCACCACACTTTCCCCCGCCTGTAACCCTTGTTCTGCTTCTGGACCCAGCCACAGACATGTAGGTCTCTGAAAGTCTGCCTGCTTTTCTAAATATTTCAGTGACTCTCCCTTCTTCTTCATATTCCTTTTCTAAACATGCTTTCTTTGATGCTTTGGGTGGCTCAGCATCTTGCACTTCTTTACTTTTCATTAAAGCTTTCTTCTCCCTCCCTACCATGTGGCTGCCAGCCCACCACATGTCTGACCACCATACAGGCTCTAAAGCTGCATCGCCTCATGACTTTGTCCTAAAGCTTCTGTTTGGGTCCATTCTTAAATTCTTTCATCAATGACACAGAACATTCTAGGGAGTGCTCATTCTCCAGGTATCATCTTGGTGACCACTAAGGACCCCCAGATTCTAATAACTTATTTGTTGGCCATGCAGAAATTTTCTACAGGTGTGCTGAATTTGGCTTCTAAGAAGGTGAACTTCTTTATTTATCTCAGTATCTTGCCTCACGGCATTTGAGGCTGCAAACCACTTGCCTCTTGGACAAAAAAAAAAAAATGGTTTTAAAAGCCATTTCTTTCCTGGACATTTTCTCAGGTTTTTTTTTTTTCCATCCACCATGGTTCTCTCCATGTGTGGGGGAAAGGAAAACAGTCAGAGGGGCCTGGAATTTAGACCTCAGTCCGCATTGTGCACCAAGCAGTATTTAGACCATGTAGTCCAAAGGCAGCTATTTTTCTAAACTAGATGTAGGCATTTTTAAGTTTTCGTGAACAAGGAGAGTCAAACCCCAGGCTCTGGTGAGATGTGTTCTCATAGCAACAGCTAAATTATGTGTGTGCTGGACATAGTTTCACATTTTTTTTCTACTGCCTTCACCAGTTTCTTTTCCAACAACAGCTTGTTTCTAGGAACGAAGAGATCCAGAGGACATTGCATCACATTCACAGTTGCAATGGCTAGTGAGAGACATGGACTCCCTTCCTTGGTGTGAGACCATGAATTCCTTTGCTTTGCTTTCCTATTTGGGGCCTATATAGCTGAGGATACTTTCCCCTGCTATATCAGTATGACTTAACTGGGTGCTTTCTGTAAAAAAAGGGTTACTGTTCACATTAAATCTGTATTTGACTCCATGGGGCTTCTATCCTGGTCAGGGATGGGCTTATTTTATCATGGAGCTGAGCTCACTAAGGTATCCATGTGACTTGGTTGCAATCATGGCTGGTGGCCTCACCAAGAGGGAGGCAGCTATGTGATCTAGTCTCCATCTTGGTTGATGACATCATCAATATGGGGACAGGCACATGGCTTGGTTGCCGTCTTGGACAGTGACATTTTCAAAATAGTGGTGACGTGTATGACCTTGCCACCATCTTAATCCAACCATATGGCATAATTCAAAATGGCAACACCCAGGAATTTACTGGTACTACTGGACTCTTGGGGATCATGATAACCTGAGAATTCCCTGGATTGCAGACACTTAATCGTAAGTCCTAATACTCTCCCAATTTTTGTTTCGGTTTCCAACTTGGATTCTTGATCAAGTCATAGAAAAGCAAGCAATTCCAACAGTCTCTATTGCCTTGTAACAAGGTCAATGAATTTTTATGTCAGACTAAGGAAGTACTGTCAGACTTCCACAATGGGAATCTTAAAATTTAGCATTATTGTAACGTGTTTCTAAATGCGATTACGATTATTTTATTTATTTATTTTAGATTTTATTTATTCTTAACATGGTGTTAAATGTTTCCTTTGCTGTCTTCCTGTCTCCTTTGATTTATTTTATGCTAATAACTTAGACAAGGAGAACTTTGCTTGTTTCATATGTAAAGGCATCTCCCTCTGTAAGAAACACTAAATATTAGTTTTCTCTTTTAAAATTTGTAAAACTTGGAACTTGGTTTATGACAAGAAATTCTAATCTTTAATCCCATCACACCTTGTAAAACTTTTGTTTAAGGGAAGGCCTTGGTGCATCCCTGAACCTGATAGCCTTAGGGCAACTGAGCGCTTCTCTCTTGAAGCAGATTCTTTTAAACTTGATCTGACTGACCATGCAATGCACCATTATGCAAAAGTAAAATCTACCTTGCCAAATTACTTTGACTTTGTCACGTGTTTTTTGTGTGGTATTGATAGGGCTCTTTGATATGGTTTTATTTATAATACTCTTCAGTAATTTAGCTAAAGAAAGACCACCATCACCGCTTATCATCAACAAAAGGCTGGAATGTTAGGTTTGTGTACAGTGTTATGTTGTTCAACTGTAAAAGAACATGCAGTGCTTGGCTGAGCCTCCATCCACCTATACTCACCTGCATTTTGAGGGATCATATCACAGTCAATCTTTTCAAACCCATATCTACAAGATCTCTCCTTTATGCAAACACTTGATAATATTGCTACATTTCATAATATCTGATGGACCCACTTAGGTCTAGGAATTATTTGACAGGTGACAATTCCATTTCAATTCTGGGGACAGAATTGCTTGGGATTTCTCTGCCCAAATTCTTATTCTTATCTGGTCAGAGACACAGAGGACTTTAGAGGTGGCAGAACACTGTATACCGTTCATGTGAGAGATGAAGGCATCAGTCATAGCTTTTTTCAGTCCTCAAATGAAACGTCTCATTCTGTGTGTACAGTTCTCCCTCTTTCAGGAACTCACTGCAGGCAAGGCCCCAAGGTTCCATAAAGTATGGGATTGAAACACTCATGTTATTTACACATAGAGAAGACTGGTCCTCTTCCTTATAGACAATATACTCATGAGCAGGTGGCACAACTGTGACACTTGCAGGTCTAGAAGGGGCAGAAATTTTCACCATTTTTGTCCTGATAAATTGGCTGCAGTCACTGTGAGAGCAAACTGTAAGTTATCTGGGACCAACATCTTTCCATACCTTGTGATACATTAGAGCCAGAGGTTCAGTAGGGAATAGAAGGTATGTGTGCATGTTCCATGGTTCCAGGTCAGCACTGCCATCCAGAATGGCATTAGAATCCACACCCTCAAGTGTTAGATGTCATTTATCCCCTGCTGTATCCGCACTTCTCCCCACTATCACTTTCCCAATTTATTATATATATATATATATATATATATATGATATGGCCAATAGAGTATGATTTATGCCCTCAAATGTCCTTCAATGTGTGTCCATCAACTGGGCCCACCAAGAGTACCGTCACTCTAAGACACAGTCTCTCTCCCTCCCAGCAGCCATCAATTGCCAAAAGTGTGTTAGGTTAGTTTGGGATTTCTTACTCACTTCCTCATGTCTATGCTGGGGTTTTTGATTTTTGTCTAGTTTGAGCTTGCCTAGGATCTATGCATGCTGTCACCATCACTGTGAGTTCATATGAGTAACTGACCAGCTGTCTGGAAGATTCCATTTGCTTTTGGTCATCCATCTCCTGCTCCCCTGGCTCTTACAATCTTTCTACCTCCTCTTCTGCAATGATCCCTGAGCCTTGGGAGGCAGATATTTGAAACAGATGTCATAGTCAGGGATAAACATTCTGCTACAAGAAACTTATCCCACCTTTAAGGATAGGCACTACTTTAGGGTGAAAGGATGGAAAAAATACTCCAAGCAAATGGCACTAAGAAAGAAGCAGGCTTTGCGATTCTAATATATGTCAAAATAGATTTCAAATTAAAATGAGTCTGGAGATACAAAAGGTCATTTATTTCTGATCAAGGGAACAATTAACCAAGAAGACATTACTGTCCCTTTTAATCCCTCTAACTGCATTAGTATTGGCCTCCAAGAATGATTATTGAATACCTAGAAGATAGTTACATCACTATTGTGCTTAAAATTTAGCTATGGCATAACACTAAGATATAACTTGTGAGAGACAGACTTTTAGATAAGCCAGACTTAAAATCATTTAGCTGGTTTGATGCCTGACACACTTAGTAGAAACTATAAGCAATTATTTTGATAAAACATACTATCTTTGCTCTTATATTAGTCTGGTAACTATCTATTAAAACAGACTTCTCTTTACTTAATAAACCTTCTTTTCAAGTGTATGTGTGAAGTGTCTCTGAGACAATAATTTGTACTAACTTTTTCCTCCAAGGGCTAAAGTGAACATGATGATGAGTCACAGGTGTCTGTATTTTAAGTTGCAAAGCAGCTGGGGTGATGTGAGTACCATTCCTGCCCAGTGTCTACCTCCTGCCTCATTTTGTCCAATCCCCTATGATTGTGAAGGACAAGCCAGACTCATTTGTAGGAATCTTTCTCTCCTGTAGTCTTGATATTCCCATGGCATCTGTTTCCTTCCCATCAGGCCCCAGCTTTCAACAGGACCTTCTATCTCATCTATCATCTACTACAAAATCCATTAATTGTCTCAACATTTTGAAACACTACTAGGTGTAGGCACTGTGTTAGTCTCTTTTGCATGCTATAAGTATAAAAAATGTTCCTGGGCATGCTTGCTCATAAACAGAGACTTGGAAGAATAGTTACTTGTCCAAACTCTCATGGTTATAACCTGTCAAAGCTGAGAGGGCCCTGGCCTTGCCATTTAGACTTAGGTGATATCGTCTCCTTTCCCTCCTGATTTACCTCCTTCTCCCTAAGATCATCCTCTTGATTCTATGTCCCTTAGCATTAAGCACATGAATAATACAAGATACTCCAGGTTCCTTGTTTTTCTTACATGTTTAGCATGGTAGAAGCCCCATGGGGCTTCTCAGAAAGGGGAGCCTCTAATTGTTCCATGGTCTCTAAGGTATAGGGTACAGGTGAGAGTTGTGGGGGATGGGTCACCAGAAGAGGCCCCTGGGACTTCTCCTGAAGGGGCATTGTTCAAAATGAGAATCAGGTACCCAGATGTTCATGGAGAGATGAGGGATGAGTTAATTTTACGAGGAGGATGGGGTGGGTATCCAGAACTCAGAGATACGAAGACCTTGAAATACCATCCAACTTTACCTTTCACTTTACATCTTAGAATACTGAACCCCATGAAGAAGTGATTTTTTTCCAGTGTCACAAGTCTGTGATAAAGTTTGGAAATGCAAACTGTCTTTGGCACACAGTGGAGAAGGCCTAGGCAGTGGCTGATAAGCATATCCCCCATGGGCAACAGACTTTCCTTACATCCTGGGTTAACGAATCTACCTGGTCCTGGAGCTGGTGCACAGTTTGCTTTTATTCCCCAGATCTAAAGGAAACAGTCACAGCTAACTTGAACCTTCATCTCCCATCTTCCCAATCCTAAACTACCCCACACTTGCCTGATCTCTCCTTCATGTAAACAAGTGGTACCCAACATTGATATTTCATTACACCTATCTCCCAAAGTCTGGAGAGTGCATGCCCAAGGTCACACTACAATTCAATGATGGGAATCCTGATAGAAGTACTCATGCTTCCTCTACCAAACTAAGGCACTCTATCTAGTGAGAAACACTTACTGTGGAATCCATCAACCACAAACAGCTTCTTGACAAGCATGTGGGATTTGGGTGCAGCATTCATAATCTTTCTGTCCTTTAGCTGGACACTATTTTACCTTTGTGACCTCCTTCTTCTCTGAGGCTGTTATAACAAATGAGGTCTTGGACAGTTCCCTAAAGTATGGGGATTGAAAAGATAATGTTACTTATAGAAAACACCTGGCCATTTCCTTTCCCAGACACTATCCTCAGGAAAGGAAGCACAATTTTGACACTCCCAAGCCTGGAAGATACAGAACTACTTTTATCTCCTGATTTGGATGGTGATATCATGACTCTAACAGTTGTCAGAGAAATCTGTTGCTCTGTTGGAACCAAGCTGAATCTCCCAAGGAACACCAGTCACCACACCATTGCCTCATTGAAATGCTGTAGTTCATTCATGGCTTGAGCACATACTTCAATAATAACTGGTATTTAATTGTGGCCAAAGAACAAAGCACTTGTGTATGAATAAAATCACTGTTACATAAGAAAAAAGTAAAAGTAAAAAAAGGTCAATACTAGATATCTTCACTGGTGAAGTGTCAAATACTTGAAAGAAAACGCTAGCAATCTGACAAGAATTTTTTCAGAGATTGGCAAGCACTTCCGCATTAATTTTAGGAGTCCAGTGTCACTGCTGGAAAATACTTACTGGTGAAATGCTGAATAGTTCTTTCACACTTGTGCATCATTGTACTTTGCTCACATCTGCCCCCATTACCCTCCCTTGTCATCCTCCATCCAGTTTACTTCTTCCCCACAAATAGTTCCCCTTTTACTTTCATGTCATATATATTATATATAATATATATTTTTGTTTATATACATGGAGTGTTGAATGCAGATTCCACACATGAAATCAAACATGTGTAATTGTCTTTATCTTCCTACTTTACTGCCTTGTTTGCCCCTCCCTTTAATTCCTCCCTCCACCACTCAGCCCAAGTTTTCTCCCTTATACTTCGATGTAGGATATATGTAGAAAAGAAAACATATGACTGTGGAAGGACAGAAGTCTCCTGACAAAAATTTAGAAATGCGACAGACTGTCACTCCTCAAATTTTGCCATGTTCATACAAATTTATACTTAAGTCCAAGATGGCACTAGGAAGCAAACAAGAAGGTAAATAAAAAGTGTATAGATTGAAAGAAAGGGAGGAAATGACTGTCTTCCTTCCCTTATTTATATTTAATAGAATATTTTTACTAATTTTTTGAAAATACAATGCATTTTGATTACCCCCCCATTTCTCCCTGTAACTTGTCTGAGATCCATGTTCACACTCACCACTTCCCAAGTTCATGTCCCCTTTTTAAAAATTTTCTTGTGTGTATGAGGGTTTTGCCTGCATGTATGTAAGTGCACCTGTATCATGCAAAGCTTGTGGAGGCCAAAAGAGAGCATTGGATCCCCTGAAACTGGAGTTATGCATAGTTGTTAGCCTCCATGTGGGTGCTGGGAATCACACTCAGGTCCTCTGGAAGAGCTGCCAATGCTCTTTACCACTGAGCAATCACTCTAGCTCCTGCATGGCACATCCTCTTTTTTCAGGAGAATATGAATTCTTTCAGAATTTCATATAATGTATTTTGATCATAGTCACACCCAATCCTCCTGCAAATCCTCCTATGTTCCCACCCCCTGCAAATTTTGTGTCTTCTTTCTTTTAAATAATCCACTGAGTTGAATTTGAACTTATGGATGTGGAGCTTAGAAGAGGCCATACTCTAAAGGAAAACTGATTTTTCTTTGCCCAGCAGCTCTCCAGTGTCCATAGCTGCTCAGTTAGGGATGAGGCTCATGAGCTTCTCCCCCGTTTACGCTAGAATATTGAGTGCCTTAATCAGATAACGACTGCATTGTCCTGGTCTTACCCAAACGGTCCCAGAATGTTGGTGGAGTGGGTGAGATACAGATGTCCCATTTGTAGCTGAGCACTCCACAGATACTTATTCTCTGCACTTTCACCAGTTGTGAATTTCTGAGTTAAACACCATCCACTGCACAAAGAAGCCATTCTGGACTCTCTTCCTTTAAAGTGACATAATATTTTACAGAGGAAATATTCCATACTCCAGAAAAATGTCACATCCTTGATGTTAGAAATAATTTAGCAGGATCATAGAATAGAAAAGTTAGTATCCACAAACTATTTCATTTTAGTAGAAATAAAGAATTGGAGACTAGATGTGTCTTAAATGAGTCTAAATAAGAGTAAAATAAATGAATTATCTGTTGAGAAATTTAACACAGTGAATGAAAGGCTGTTTATAGAAAACTTCAAAGTCTTGAGCATGTGCAGTTCTGGCAGACAGCAGCACTTCGAGTTCCAAGCCTCTTTTCACTATTCCTGTCATAAAGCACAGAGCAGGGTGTGTGGTGGCACTTATTGTTTCACATTTTGTTCAGTATTTCACGTAGCACATGGGATGAGGCAGGCCACATTCAGAGTGGTTATTTCTTCCTCAGTCATACCTTTCTGGAAACACCCTCCTAGACCTATGCACAGCTGTGTCTCCCACATGACTCCAAATCTATCCAGATTGACAGAAAAGATAAGCCAAAAAGAATTATCAATCCCAGTATGATCCACTGTTTTAGATGTATTGTTTCTGTAGCATTTTATAGCCTGAGCATCATATGTGCCAACTAGTCCTCTGCCTCTTGGGTACTAATTCAGTGGGAAGGCTCAGCTACATATCATTTTTAGAAACCTTGTTGGCACCTTGTATCCAGGGATCAGCCACACCCAAAAGAGGATAGAAGTTCATCTCCCAGGAGCTGGGTAGTCTGTCTAGTAGTTAATGTCTTCATAGCTTGTAAAACCATCCTTGTGTATGTAAACAAGTTAGTATGTATATGTGTGCATGTGTATATATGTATGGGTGTGGATGTATAAAATGTAATATTTGTTGAAATATTTGTTGAAATTCAGTCCAACTCAGCATCTGCACTTGAAATACAAAGGCAGAAGAGGGATTAGTGCAACTGGCCTGGCCTGTGAGGAGCTTTTACATCTGCTCTTCACACCAGGACCCTTTCTGCCCAGTACTCGCCAATCTAACTCTAATTACGTCCAAAGAACAACTATCTTCCCACTGCCCTCCAGTCCTGACTGGCACCACCCAGCACAGCATTTTGTCTTCCAAAGTTGTACCTCTGCTGCTGATCTGACCTCTTGCAGCAGGCAAATACCACTATCCTTTCTCTGATATACATGCCTCTTGCCCTCCACTTTACATGGGCCCATGGACTCACAGCCTTATAGAAGAAGATGCTTTCCTCCACTGATCCATACTCTCAGGTGTTTCTCTGTATACTCACCAACGACAGTGATGAGCTATTGGTCTGGAAAGTTTAAGATCCAAGTATGACTCCAAGCAATTGGTGCTCTTCTTTGGGCTCAGCACTGTGGAGTTTTTTTCCTGGGTTCTCAGCAAGTCACTTCTCATAGCTGGGTGGATAATTATCTTTTAGTCATCTTGAGAAAAAAATCAAAATAAAAAACAACTTTATGCATTTAAAGTGTAGCAATAAGATGATTCAGTATCTTAGGCGTTAAAGACTGATTAGAATGATCAAATCAAATAACGGGTCAATCATGCCGCAGAGTCACCACTTTTCTTTTGTGATGAAAGCATTTAGGATCTACCACCTTGAATGTTCAAGTACACAATGAAGTCTTCTACAAATGCATCTTTGCAAAAGTGCAAATTAAATTTTCAATTTCAAATTATGTGTACCCTATAATAGTCAATGTCTATGCTATATAGGTTTAAAATATGTTATAAGCCAGGCATGGTGGTGCATATCTTTAATCCCAGCACTCGGGAGGCAGAGTCAGGCAGGTCTCTGTGAGTTCCCTGCCAGCCTGGTCTACATAAGCAAGTTCCAGGCCAGCTGAGGCCACAGGGAGACTCTGTCTTAGTAAGACCAAAAAATAAAATAAAATGAAAAATAAAATAAAATATGTTACATAAAGGCAAAATTCAATGTGCTTTATATTTCATGGATCATATATAGCATATATACAATCTATACCTAAATATACCATAAATCATGATCAGCATGATATATATTGCATCCTTCTAATAGAATAAATAAAACTTTTAGCCCTTTGACCAGCATCTTCCCATTTGCCTTCCCATATTCCTCAGTTCCTGGCAAATACTATTGTATGCATTTTTTTGAGAAATGAGATAATACAGTATTTGTCTTAGTTGACGGTTCACTGCAGTTATCTCAATTTCATCTGTGCTATATTTACACCTTGACTCTATTCTGTGATCTACGGGCATTGGTTAGAGTTGAGCACATTCACCGTATCAGCATCTACATAGTGGATCAGTATCAGACAGTACGTTGTTCAGGGAAAGAGTAACTACAAGGACAAGCAGGGAGAGCCATGTCAGGGAACATGCCCTGTCTTGTCTTATTTGCTGACTTCAAGATACCAAAGTGATGTCAGAGAATTCCCAGCTGAAAATAGATGTAGTTCTAGCTTGTACATCCAACAGATATAAGTGACCTAAAAAGCATAATTAGAGTTTTATATAAAGTTTGTCATTGCTGGATTTTGAGCACAATGTAGTAGATGTGAGTTTCCATTTAATTAGTTTGTATTTTGAAAGATTATTTATTTTGTATTTACTTATTTTGGTGTGTCTTTTATGCATGGGTGTATGCACACGTGTACATGCAGGAACCCAGTGCTGTGAAGGCTTTCCCAGACCAGAATCAAGCATCATATACCCTCCTCTATTATTCTTCACCTATTCCTTTGATGCAGGATCTCTCCTTGAACCTGGAGCGCTCAGGTTCTCAACTAGGCAGGAAACCAGCAAGCCCCAGTGGTGCTCTTGTCTCAACCCTTATAGGTGTGCACCAGTACCCCTAGCATGTTTTCTGGTACTGAGATCAAAACTCCAGTCCTCATGTAAATTCTAGGTCATCTCTCTAGCCTCATCATTTTGTTTTAAGCAATGGTTTTATTTACCAATGGCTCACAAAAGCCTGAAAAATTAGCAGCTGTCATCTATGCTCTAGAATGATCCAGCCCCAGCACTCCCCTGTTTATCACCTTTGTCCACAGAGACAATTAATCCAAAGTAGCTTCCTTAGACTTACTGCATGAAGGATCACAACTAGCAGAATCTGTTGATTTTATTCCATGCAGGTTGAAGCATGTCAGCAGGTAGTTTTTAATTTTTAAATGATGGACGTTTTGGTGACAAATGTTGAGTAAAATGAATAGTCAAAAATGATTATATTGGAAGACACATTAGTGGATAGGCAAAATTGGGTATTATTATTATTATTATTATTATTACTATTATTATTATTATTTTGCTCTTTTTGAAACAGGGTCTCCCTGTAGTCCCAGCTGGCTTGGAACACATTATAAAGACCAGGCTGGCCTTGAACTCACAGAGATCCTCCTGCCTCTGCCTCCCAAATGTTGGGATTAAAGGCGTGCACCACCATACCTGGCTCAAAATGGGTATTAGATCATGGAAGAGATACTAGAATTAGCTGAGTCCACTCATGGCTGCATTTCCCAGATTTCTGAAAGGAGCTGAGAATGGAGGCTGGTGTGTTGAATTTGTGTCTCTCAGTAGTGAAAAGTATGTTTCTGGCTCTCCCTTCTCCTGCTTAGATGAATGTTGCATGTGTTATTTACAAGGCTTTTTACTAAATGCGATAAGGAAATGTTATGGTTTGGACATCAAATATTCCCCTAAATTTCATATGTTGACAGCTTGATCCCCAGTGTACTGGAAATCATAGGTAAAACCTTTGTAATGTGATTGGATCATGATATATCAGACTTCATGAACGAACTGATCCATTTATGGATTTATGAGTCAATGTGTTACTGGGACTTAGCTAAAACATTAGGAGGTGGATATTAATTGTATGAAGGAATTAATTAGGGACAAGCCCTTGAAAACTTTCTGTCTTTTTGTCTCTCTCATTCTCCCTCCTCCCCACTCTTGCTCTATCTTTCCTATTCACCAAGAGGTAAGCAACTTTTCTCCACCTGATTTGTTTCCCATAATGATGTTATATTTTACCACAGGCGTGGACCTCAACTTGAAAGTCTGAGGCAAACTTGATATTTCTTTTTTTGTTTACATGATTTTCCTCAAAGATTTTATCTCAGCAATAGAAGGCATAATGTCACAAAACCAAAGGGTATCAAAGAGGATGTAGCTGGGAGGTATTTTGATAACAATATAAAAATTCAATGGAGAGACAGAGGAATGCAAATCATGAGAAACTGAATTGAAAATGGCAGGTGTAACTCCCTTGCTATTGGCAGTTACTGTGAATGTAAATAAAATGAGCAGTACAATATACTGCAAATTTATAAGACAAAGATGCAAAACTACAAAAGATTGAATTAAAACTGATCCGCAACTGAAATACTTCATATTCAAAGATGCCTATAGCTTGAATGCTAAAGAATTAGAAAATAGAGACCCAGAAAGTGATGCGTATATTTTATGACGTTATAGGAACATTATATGATGTTGTTTCATGTGGGATACAAAAGCTTGAAGTCATAGAAATGAAAAACTAGAACATCACATGCCAGGTACTGAGGGTCCAGGAACATGGAGATATGTTGTTGTAAGGTTAGAAATTTTTAGGTATAATGAGTTGAAGAAGTCATGCTTACTTAATACACTGTATGGTCAACATGCTATCCATCGTATGTACATTTATCTTAATGCTATATAGTATAAAATGTTATGTACAATATATTTTGTAATATATCATATGCTGAATATCATAAATTCAGTTGTCAATTGTGCATTTGCTCAAGAAGTCAGTGTGTAAATATTGTTTATATGCATAGGATATATAGTGTCATAGACAGGTAACAGAAATAGAAGCTGTGCTACCTATATACCAGAGCAATACTGGCCCAAAGAAAAATCAACATTTTGTGACAAAATGTTAATACATGAGGGGTCATTAATCTAAGGGAAACAAGACAAATGCAGAAATTAAAATTCTATGTGTCTTCATGCATCTGTGGAATCAAATGGTTTACTGCGTAGGAGGAGAAAGTATAATCATGGTTACCAGGGTGTACTAAAAATTACTGCTGGAAGGTGAATGTGGCATCTGGTTCCCTCTTACCACTGTCCTTATGACAACCCAAGGCAAAAATTTCCCAAACTGCCATTTGGAAAATCCTAACAACAGAGTATTAACAGAGTATGGGGTGCAGGTTTACTTACAGAAGTGTGGGCTCCCCCTCCCATTTATGGCCGCACATTGGAAAGTCCACTCTCAAACATAGATCCTGTGACTTCCCAACAGCACACCAAAAGGTGAGATACGTGCCTCATGGCATTCTCGTCTTATATAACCTTAGCCCCTCTGCCTCATGCAGCTAAGGTTAACTGATTGGGTGGGAGGGGTAACTGACGCCATCCTCCACTTTCCTTTTGAGGAGCATGGGAAGGAGGTGTGGTTATAGCTTGCTGGCATAGTGGTCGGAGGACACTTCCACGTAACATAGGACCGGGACTTAGGGGTAAACTGGAGATACTTTCAGAAACATACAAAGTTACATTCAGGTTGGATGAATAAGTCTAGAGTCCAAATGTTCAGCCTGGTGAATACATGTAATAGTTATGTATACTGGAAGCATAGCAAAAGTATATTTCTGATGCTTACAACATACATCTAGAAATTGTTTACACTAAGAAGAGTTGGATTGCCTGACTACAGTAATCTCTTCAACATACACAAGGATATAAAAGCCCATGGCACACTTGAATTGTATGGCATTTCTATAAATATACAATGAACTTCTGGATACACAGAGAGCAACAAAGGCATCGTTCCCTATGTTCTAATCATATCAGTCATTCCTTGTATGCCTCACCACATTCATGGAACACAGAAAATATATCCAGCACTCGCCTAAGCAGTATAGACACAAAAGTTTCACCCAAATCAGAAAGCAGACATGGCAGCTTCTTCCCTTGTGCAGTTGATAGTGTTCTGAGGGTCATTCTGGTATATTCCTATCTATAATCATTGCTTTCAAGGTTTTGCTAAGGACAGAGATTGAACATCTGTGATACATATAGATCTCATCAAATCAAAGCACCGGAGCCATGTCGTACTAGTTATTGTTGTGACAAAACAGTATGACTAAGGTCACTTACAGAAGGAAGAGGTCATTTGGCTTATGGTTCCAGAGAGAGAGTTCATAGTGGTGGGGCATGAGGTGGCATGAGGTGGTAAGTCAGAAAGGTGCATGCTTACATCTTCAAGCAGGCACAGAAAGCAGAGCAAAACCGGAAACTTAGCAAGGCTTAAAAACTCTCAAATCCTGCTCTCAGCAAGGGATGTGCTTCCTCCAGGAAGGCCATACCTCCTAAAGATTCCATGACACTCCCCTCCAAGTGATGCCACGAAGTGGAAATCAAGTATTAAAATACTTGGAACCTCTGAGGGGCATTCTCATTCAAACCACCACATTCCACTCCCTGACCCCAGAGCCTCATGACCATACCATATTGCAAAATATTTTTAGCTCAACCTTAAAAGTCCCTATAGTCTTAATTGTCTCAACAATAATCAAAAAGTCCAGAGTCCAAAGTCTCTTCTAAGACTCAAAGCAACCTCTTAACTGTAAGCCCCTGTAAAATCAAAAACCAAATTATATACTTTAAACATACAATGGATCTGAATACACATTCCCATTCCCAAAAGGAGGAGTGAAAACATATTGAGAAAGTACTAGACCAAAGCAAGCCTGAAAACCAGCAGGGAAAAATATCAAATCCAGTAGTTCCAAGTCCAATGTGTGGGACTTTACTTCCAAAGGGCTTAGATGACCCAGCCACTCCAGCTTTGCTGCATGTAATATAGACCTTTTCCTTGGGCTGGTACCAGTCCCTGTATAGAGCTCTCTTTGGCAGAAGCTCATGGCTCTGGTATGTTCAACATCTTGTGGTCTCCACTGCCAATAAGGCTTCACCTTCACAACTTCACACAATGACCTATCAGGGCCTCTTGGCCTGTCAGGGCCTTCTTACACAAGGACTTCCCTGCTCTAAGATATCAACTTCTCTGAAGTTTGTATCTGTTTTGCCATATTTTCTCCTCCCCCTTCTTGGGAGACCAGTGCACCTGCGCCCTCTGAAGTCCCAGGGCTGACAAACTGTCAGAATACCTTCTGTTTGGGTTCTGCCTAGTTTATGACATCAGGGGAGGTGACTTACAAAGGCATCAGTGTGTCCTGCCCCCATCTCTCCCAGCATTTTGTGCACCATTTTGCCTGCCATTCCCCCTCTTCACTACCACAGCGGCTCCACCCCTTCATCTGCTAAGGTCAACTGATTTAGTGGGAGAGGTGATGGGCTTCTGCCTGCTTGACTCCTTCCACAGAGCATGGGAAGGAGACAGGACTATGGCTTGCGTTATAGTGGTCAGAAGGAGGAACTTCAAGTTACGCTATCTAATGCCATAAACAACAAAACATTTACAAATTGATGGCAATTACTTAATAAGAAAGCCAACATTATGGATATAATACAGAAGTTAAATGTATGGGCCAGGGAGATGACTCAGTAGGATAAATGGGTACTTGTTGCCAAGGCTGACAATATGGGTTTTCCTGGCATCTTCATGGTAGAAGGAGAAAGCCAACATCCTTAAATTGTCCTCTGACCTCTACACCCAAACCAGAGCATACTGCTGAACACACACACACACACACACACACACACACACACACACACAC
>NW_008355655.1:152061-154401 GCF_000622305.1 Nannospalax galili
AATAAGTTAATGTAATCATCAGTACAAAACTCAAACATTAATTTCTTCCTTCATTTTCTAACAGTCAAATACGACTAATGAAATTTAAAGTTAGAAGTAGGCTGTGCTAGCACATACATATAATCCAAGCATATGCAGAGAGAGGCAGAAGGAAGACAATGTCTAGGTCAGCCTATTCTACATGGAATTTTCTAGGCCAGCTAGGGCTACATAGGGATACTTGGTCTCTAGAGGAAAACAAACCAAATAAACAAAAAAGCAAAACTCCACAGTGTCTTAGCTGTGACAAAGCCATCCAAGTCACCCGTGCATTAAATAAGAACAACTCTGGGCTGGAGAGATGGCTCAGTAGGTAAAGTTCCTACTGAGCAAGCAGGAAGACCTGATCTTGATCTCCAGAGCCCACATAACAAATCAGGGTTTGATGGCACATGCTTCTAATCCCAGAACTGGGTGCAGTGGACACTTATCACTAAAAATAAAGGTGGAGGCACTCTTGCTCAATGTCCCAACATCAGAACGTGCTACCAGCAGATTTTAGCATCTGGATGTAACCAGCAATGCCCTGGGAGCAGATGGCCCACACTCATCAGGAACAGGGCTCAAAAAGTCTCAGAAAGGCTATAAAATCCAGGCTCTAAGCAGCTTAGCAGACACTGGATTCCAACATACATCAATGCACATGAACCACATACCCTAGCAACTAGAGACCTTTCTAGTCTCCCACATTATCCATCGGGATCTCTTGTCTCTGGCCTGGCTCTGACCTTGGTGACTATTGAGTGTTTGGCACCCTGGTTGACTAGGCTAAGTACAGCTGAGGCCGTGACCAGCTAGCATCTGTTACTCTCAAAGAACATCACTTCCAAGGAGCATCTTCTACAGAGTTGGAATGCACTTACTGTCATTCCCCAACCAGCAGATGTGGACATGGTGGCTTGCTGTGCTTTGGACATTCTGACTTGCAACCTGCTTCTTGCTACTTCTATCCACTGTCTGTGAGTGAATCCTGACTCCAGATATTGGTGGCATCACTTTGAGCTAGATTGTTAGGTTGTTGGGTTCACTGTTGTGAGTTGTTACACTTTTTTATGTGTGAACAGTAAAACATACATTTGAAAGAGACACCTGACTGTTTGCTTCTTTGTACAAGTCACATTAAAGACACTGGGGAAGAAGAGATAGGCAGATCACTGGGCTCCCTGGTCACCAAACCTTCTTAACTGGAAGTGGAAAGTGGAAAGAAAGTGGAAAGAAAGTGGAGTGCTCCTGAGGAAGGACACCAGATGCTGATGTCTATCTTCCAAACACACTCACATGTACTCACAGGAACACACACATGCACACACACACGTGTGCACGAGACAGAGAGAGAGACACACAGAGAGAAACATAACCAAAGCTAATTCATAGATTATCAATTCAAATTTGTCTCCTTTAAGCAGAAAAAAGTACAATTGGTCTATTGATTCTAAACACAGACTGCCCACTAGAGGAATGGTGAAGTCAGGATCAGAAGTTTAAGAAAAGCTTTATCTAAAGTCTACCTCTAAATAATTGAAAAAAATCTTTAATGCATAGGTTTCTGGCAGAAATTTATACAGTGGTGACATTACTGAGAATGGTAATTCTAATGCAATAACCATAAAATAGGAAAATTCCTATAGCCAGGCATGCATGGCTCATACCTGTAATCACAACATGAATATAGACAAGGCAAGAGGATCACTGCCAGTTTGAGGCTGTCCAGGATTACAAAATGAGCTGTAACCTGAGCTACAGAGTAAGGAAAAACTCAATGAACCAAACAAACAAACAAACATGCTCTCAAAGCAATTTAAAATATTGAAATGGATCACAAAATAAATTTCTTTCCTTTTATCATGGTGAATGGGAGAATGACCAGGAGCTTATTATTGTTATTATATTTTTATCACAAATAGAAACTCAAGTTGAAACTTAGATGTCTGAGACTGCACTACTTAGCCTCAGCAATCAATTCTCTTTTCCATGTGAACTTCCCTCATCTCAGTTTTCTTTAATTACAGCAAAGCTCACTAGAATTTTGGATTCAACTGTAGCTTTTGATGTCTCGATGTCCTGGAAGCATTAGTTCTCTTAAATTTACATTGATGGAGATCCTCTCATTTCACACAAGGAGCTTCAAGTTCTTAGGTCTCTGCCTTCTCTAACTTTCTTGAGCAATCTGTTACCCACACTTTTTGACTCCTTCCAGACATTCCTTGCTGTTTTCTCAGCTAGGACACTGCTAGCTGATTACTGATTTTAGCATTCATTTTGTTGTTGTTGTTGTTTTGGCGGGGGGGGGGGGGGGGGGGT
>NW_008355655.1:154495-172713 GCF_000622305.1 Nannospalax galili
GGATTTGGCAAGGGGATGCAGTGGTTGGAATTTGGTTTAGTAATATCAGTATTTTGGAATAAATGTGTATTCAAAGAGCAAAGAGATATCGCTTCTAGGGAGAGAGAAGAAGAAAGAAGTGCTGCGTCGCTGGAGAGCTGACTGAGAAAATGGCAGCTGTGAAGAACTTGGGAGAACAGGAACAAGTTCCTGACAGACTACAGGGAATCCCATAAGGCAGCTGCCCAACTATAATAAGTATTATATTTTTAAATTGTCCTCTACTGTTTGAACTCAATGAGAATCTGGATCTGGAGGAAGGACTTAGCACCCCTGACTTCTAGAGTAAGCGTATTTATGCCAAGGATTCTCTGAAAAACACCATCTAGGAAAAGGAAGGCCCTCTACCACTATGCTTGGAAGAAGGAAAACAGCAAACATCTATGGGTATTAAGCATTGAGGCCTTGAGGGCAACTAGAATTACCCAACAGAATTACTGTTTATGCTTCAGTATAAAAATATCTGCAGTGGGAACAGGAAGTTGATTTATGTAGAAAATCTCAATATCAAACTCCAGCTGACTGTCTCACCTTCTCCAGTGGATTTCTGTTGGATGCTGGTAAGCTCCTTTGTGTGCATGCTTAGTCAGGCTGCTCCAGTCATCTCTGCTAGATGTGGAAAACCCCTGGTATGATGACGTTTTCACTGCTTCAGCCTATTTGCTACTTGTTGTTGTTTTTTACTTTTGCTTGAGATATGCTTGACAAACTCCCTCATTCAAAGCCAAAAGTACAGCTGTCATAGATCATTCTCTGGACTACACAGAGCACAGACCTATGAAGAAGGAAACAGATAACCAGAATCCAGGTATTGGTGCTCTTTCAAATATGCTCACAACACTCCACAGTCATTTATGTAAGTAAAAATCCAGTCAGTACTCAATCCAAATATAAATCTGAATTTATGCACAGACATTAAAAACATACCAAGAATTGACTTTAAATGTTAACCAGAAGGGTTACAACAGGAGAGCCATGTTGAAAGCAGAATCAGAGCCAGGAATAGTGGTACATATCATTAATTCCAGCTCTTTGATGGTTAGAGGCAGCAGAATCTCTATGAGCCAAAAGCCAGCTTGATCTACTTGGTGAGTTTCAGGCCAGCCAGGACTATATAGTGAGATTGTGTCTCAAAAATAAAAATAAAACAACAAACAAAAAACCAACTAAGGAATAGAAGCATAACCCACAAAAATCACTCTTGAGGACCACAGTTGATCAGAGTATAATTCAAGTAGAAGTGTCATCAGAAGGATATTCCACATAGAGTTTATGACATGGATTCTTAGCCGTGTTCCTCAGTCCAGCTACGGGGGTAATAAAACCTGAGCAGAAACGTAGGGGTGAAGGAAAAAAAGACACAGAAACAGCTGGGATTAGGAGGACCTGTAGGCTGATGACCAAGCAGATTGTTTATTGCAGAATTACAATGCTTTTATATCTTGTCTCAAAGCAGGAAATCTTACTATAGAACTTTCTCACAGAACTGCAAGTTCCCTTGAACGGCATAGTCTCATTAATCATTTGTAATTGCAGTTTCATTAATCATATGTATTTGAATCAGCAGCACCCAAGCAGAACTAATAAGAGAAAAACATGTACCTGGAGACTGAGTTGTGAACTGTCTTGTGAAGGTTCGCCCCTGGGCCAGCTAGAATAGGCCTTGCCATAGCCTCTCGGTTGTTCCCCGAGGACCAAATTTTCTGCACCTGGAAGTCCTGAACAGTCAGCTCCCAACATGTCCCCCTTTTTTTGTTTTTAATGTAAGCTGAGTTACCTGGGCCCAGGTGACATACAAATCACTCCAGAGCCCAGAGTTGCAACAACAGAACAATATTCTGAGAAGAATACACAAAGTCAACAAGCTCAATATGCTTGGAAAAATATGCTGTACAATATTAAAAGAATTAAAATCTTTAAGCAGATTTAAAAGATCATTTGCTAATTCTCTAGGGGAAACTTAATCAAGCAGGGCAAAACTAAGTTCAGCAATTTCTTTTCGCAATTATATGAGAGCCAAACTAAAATTGTCATGTTGCTATATCCCTAGTAAATATTGTCTTACTTGTTCCCAGTCCCAAGAAGTCTCATTATACTGGAGAGGAGTGATACATATAAATCTATAGGCAGTATGATATTGAAGAGCCATTTGATGTTGCACGGTCTGTACCTTATCTCCTAGGTGCAAAACCACTGTCTCCAGGGCATTCAATTCTATTTTCCTATCAGTGTTTTCTTGAGTTTGTAGAATCTGAGAAGTGTTGTGGGCTAACTTATTGACAAAGTGAGCAGTGTGCACCTGCTCTACTAGAGCACTGGTAGTGGCTGCAGCATTAGCCACAGTAGTGACTATGGCAAAAATATTAGCAATAATAAGGAGTCCAAGGAATTGGCAGGATCTGACAAGGCCCTTATGAAACTCACAAATGACCTGCTGGCCATAATCCCCATACCAGGTATCATTAACTAGTACAGGTTCTATAACAAAAGAGGTTGTTTTACAATCAATAAAGCAGGTGAAATGGGGTGGCATTAATACAGTTGGACAAAGTACGTCCCTGATAGTGGACCAGGACTCCAGTAGAAATTGGCTCTATAACCGGCTTTCCAGATAGTAACATTAGAGGATTCACACAAGCAGTAAGTTCAAGAATCGCAGGACATCCATGCCATAATTCATCTTCTCTGCCAAAAATCCCATCAATTCTAACGATGTCCATGGCAGTGGTGAGGAACTACAAATCTGGTTGTAGCTTTTGATTTGGAGCTTATAGGACTAGACAGGGGCAAATAAGCGATGCCAAGGAACATAACATCATCAATACTGGGAGGTTGCCAGGAAAGATCAAGAAATACCTCCTTCCCACCAAGTATGGTGAAGGGATTAGATAGTAGATGTGACCATGGTTTTCCCAACTGGGAACTTGATGAACTCAAGGCACAGGTACCTCAAAACAAGAAGATAATTGGTTAATGGGGGATGACTCTAGGGGTATGTGCCAAGAGAACGCTCAGGTGATGGATAAAATGTGGATGGTTGTATAATTGAATCTCATCTTTCTCCTTAATACTAAATTCATAAGCCTTACTTAAATCTCACCTGGTTAAGGGGAAGGCAACCTGCAAGTTCAGAAACAGTACCTGGCAACTGAGATGGAACCCCTAACAAATTGGCAGAGTAGGGGCAAGACCAGTATTGATCTCAGTTGAATGTGGCACCACATGTTCAGTGCTAAGGCCACCAAACAGGGAAGTATCATTAGCAAGCACAGTAATAGGCAGTTCACCCTAAGCTGCAGGGTGAGCCAAAGGAGGGTCAGAAAGGAAAGCCCAAAGGGTCCCCCCTCCACTAGGGGTGGATAGAATATCCCCAAAAGCCACAAAGACGGTGGCCTGGTGCTTGTAACCGTCCTCCCCTGCCTTCGAAATTCCTGGATGCCCTGGTAGCAAAGAGCTTTGATCTGTCCCCAAGTTGGAATGCTGGCCACCCCGGAGCTCTGGACCTAGATCTGGCTCCTCTTATTTATCTTGATAGACAGGCGCTGCCTCTTCACTGTCAGGTGCTTCTTCCCTGCCGGTGCGTTTTGCAGGTGGTCGCACTGTTGGACAAAGTGTTCAGGCAGCCATCGGGGTACACTAGCATCCTGTGGAAAGATACAAGCATAACCCTGTCCCTGTACCAAACACCGGAGTGGGAGGATCCTGTCAAGGGATCATTCCAAGATGCCCATCTGCAAGGGGCAGTCCGACCTCCCCAATGCCTTTTAGCTGCAGAGAGACCATGTGCATCAATCATTAAAGAATTTTAAATAAAAAGAGAAAATTATGTGGGCTGTTTTGATCGTTCACACTGTGTTTCCTCTTTTTTATTTTTTCATTTGACGTTTTAAGGTACTTTTTGAAATATAATTGAGGTATAAGCAGGCATATTATCTGTTTTTAAATTTTGAGGCACCCCTGACATGGCAAAGACACGGAGACAATGTTGAACACAATGTTTACCTAAGTCCTGGCTTTAGCAATTAAAAATCCAGTCAATTATGTGTCAATAATAACATGAAAATGCTTTAGCTGCCCCAAAGCAGAATATGGTTGACATCCATTTTCCAGAGCCCTCCTGGATGTAGGCCCTGAGGGCTGACTTCTGTAAATGGGTCAGGGAGAAATTGTTGACAATTGTCACAAGAGCAAGATATTTGATGGGGTTGTTCACAGGTAATGTGAAACCGGTGTAGGGGTGCTGTAGCAGACTGATAATGGATAGCATGTGAGTCAATGGTCTGTTGTGTTAGTGTGAGAAAGATATGTACATCCAAAGGATGGGTTAGCTGGTCTACCAAGTCATTGCCCTCCGAGAGAGGCCCAGGAATGCCATTATGAGCTCTGTTATGTTCACTGAACAATGGACGGGAACGGTGGAGTGTTTGCTCTATAGTAACAAATAAATGATAGAGTTCTTCATTCTCAGTCCATTTTATCAAGGCTTCATGTCTTACAACATGAACTACATAATGACTGTCAGCATATATATTACAAGCTTTGGGCTAAGGAGCAGGGCCTTGTAGGCCACATAAAGCTCAACTCCTTGAGCAGACTTGATAAAAAACAAAATAAATAAACTTTTCCTTACCCTTTATGATAGCAGCAATACCCAAACTAGAACTATCTATGAACATATTAGGTGCTCTGGCAAGGTGTGTGGAAACAACCACTAGGGGTAATATGAAAGCATGATCGGGGACAAATTGTAAAAGTTTATTATAAGTTAGAAATTGGCCCATAAATCCTGACACTGCAATTTGCCAAGGAGTAGTGTGCTCCCAGAACTGAGAAAGATTTTCATTAGTGTAAGAGTAAATAATAATAGCAGGGTCACGTCCTCAAATCTGCAAACATTTGTGCCAGCCATGCCTTATTAGTTGACAAATTAATTCTAAATATAATGTAATGGGGCTGGAGAGATGGCTCAGCAGTTAGGAACACTGGCTGTTCTTACAGAAGACCCGGGTTCAAATCCCAGCATCCACATATCGGCTAACAGCTGTCTGTAACTCCAGTTCCAGGGAATCCGATACCTTCTTCTTTCCTCTGAGGGCTTTGCATGACATGGGTACACTTACATACATTTAGGCAATACATACATGTAAAATAAAAATAATAAAAAGAAAATATTTAAATATAGTGTAATAACCTTTTGCCCATGGAGGGATGGAAAATCCATTCTAAAGGTCCATGATCCTGCCCTAAAACTGCTGTGGGATATTTTTCAGTAGGAAGGAGGTAAGAGAAATGGGTTTATGGAAACCAACTCAAGTAAGTTGTGCTTGATTAATGGCTTCTCTAATAACAACAGGACTTGGGAAATTTCAAGGATTAATTTTTGGGGTGAAGTGGGATCAGCATTCCCTCACAAAATCTGGGAGAAGCTGAAGTTGAGAAGTGGCTAGTTTCAGGGAAGGTCTGAACCAGTTGGTATCTCCTAGGAGTTTTTGGAAGTCATTAAGTATGAGCAAGGTATCCTTTCGTAATTGTAGCCACTGTGGATGAATAGTGTGATTTGTCATGATGTAGCCTAGATAAGAAAAGGGAGCTGTCTGTTGAAACTTTTCTGGAGCTATTATGAGGCCAGCCTGTTTTAGAAGGTCCTGTAAAAGTAAATAACTGTTAGATAAGGTAGATATGGATTCAGAAGCAAGCAAAAGATCATCCATATAGTGTATACACATCACATGAGGAAAAATGCTACAAGGGGGCAAGAACAGCAGAAATATATTTCTGACATAAAGTAGGATTATTAGTCATTTTCTGAGGTAGGATTTGCATTGGAAGCACGTCATTGGTTCTTGAAAATTTAAAGGGAGACTAAAAGCAAAATGAGGAGGATCCTGTGGGTGTAATGGATTGGTAAAGAATGCACCCTCAAGGTCTAGAATTATAAGCTGCCAATTAAGAGGAATAGCAGTTGGAGTAGGTAGTTCAGGTTTAAAGAACCCATTAGTTTCATAATGTTTGACAGCTCTAATATCCTGTAGCAACCACCATTTTCCCGATTTCTTTCTTCATTACAAAAAGAGGGGTATTCCAAGGGCATGTGGAAGGTTCAATATGTCCTGCCTGTAATTGTTCTTGGACTCATGAGTAGCAGCTAACTTCTCCTTGGGTAAGGGTCACTGATCAACCTGGACCGGCTTTGAATTAGTCCATACAATAGCATCTGCATGTGTGGGAGAAGGAGACATCAGCGGCCCACAGAAAAACCCAGCTCTTCCCTTCCTTGACGAGGAGAAGACATAAGAGTTTCCAGAATCCCCTGTTGTTTACTGAGATCCTTTTTAGGATCATATCCCCATTTTAACATTTGCTTAGAAACAGTGAGTAAAGGGCCATAGATCGTGATGCCCACCTGTCACAACACATCACTTCCCCATGGGTTAACAGGGAGGAAAGGGAGTACAAAAGACTGAAAAGTACCTTGATGCCCCTCTAGTGAGTCCCAAATAAATTTGCACTTTTTTTCAGGATTTTGTGTCTGTCTGATTCTCTGTAGGTCAGTATAAGTCACATGTTTCTTCCACTCAAGTGGCCATTTTTGGAGGCTGAGAATGGAAATGTTAGCCCCAGTATCAATAATACCTTGAAAAGCTTTTCCCTGAATAATTAAGGTCATTTCAGAGTGTACTAGTCCTATTCTTTCTAACCAAAATGCCCTACCAGAGGATCCAAATCCCTGGACTCCTCTTTTGCAAGTGTCCCGACAGTCTCCTAACTGGGGGCCCAAAGGCAGGATAATGAGCTGAGCCAGAGGCTGCCCTGTAGTGATGATAGCAGATATTCCCATAGGAGAGTGAGCCATGACCTTAATTTCTCCAGTGTAATCATTATCTATAACTCCAGGCTGGGCATGAAATCCTTTCATAGTCAACCCACTCTTTCCAAGAAGTAATCCCACAGTTTCTTCTGGGAGAGGCCCATATACTCCAGTGGGGTTAGCCTTTGGGCCCATTTCTAGAGTTAGCATGAAGTAGGAGGTGGAATCAGAGGTGCAGGTCAATAGACCTAGGAGTAGCTCTGGGACTTGCTCAATGGAGAGAGTTCCCTGGCCCAGGGCTGCTATTGTTTGTTGTGGCTGCAACTGACCCCAGGGGTTTCCCAGCAGGGATTGTCCAGCAGCAGTAATCTTTGATCTCTACTGCTTGTTCCACATATTCACTTTTCCATAGCAAAAGTCTCCTGAGAGGTAAGCTCAGGCTATGCTACATCAGTCAGAGGTGTAGGCATCAGCAGCTTGAGTCCAATAAAGTAAAAGTAAAAGGTACAGGGCATGGTGGCCCACACCTTTAATCCCAGCACTCAGGAGGCAGAGGCAGGTGGATCTCTGTGAGTACAAGGCCAGCCTGGTCTACATAGTGAGCTCCAGGCCAGCTGGGACTACAAGAAGACCCTGTCTCAAAAATACCAAAAAAAAAAAATATGAAAGGTGCCATAGGTCCACATTGGGATGCTGCCTGTTTTAACTCCTTTATAATTTTAAAAGGAATAAGTTGATAAACTCTTTGCTATTTGTTTGTTGGTTTGTTGAATAAAAGGGAAACAAGAAAAACCTGAAATATCCTCCCCTTCTCCTTTAGCAGGGCTTCTGGTAAAGGTGAAAGAATGGAATTCACTCCAAGATCCTTAAAGGGGCCACCACCTGTAAAGCACTGAATCTGTCTTTTGTTACTACTCTGATGCTCAGCAACAGTAGTGGCAAAAGGTGAAACGTCCTCATTTTTAAGTACTCCATGAAAAAGAATCCTCATACTCAGAATGCCCAAGTGAAAGCAACTCAAAAAAGTCCTCGATTTTACTGGGTTCTGTGTCCTCTACTGGGGGAACTGAACACTGAACATCTTTATGTTCAGGGAAGTCAGGTTTAGAATAATGGTGAATAGTGAACTAGTCAACCTCACGTTGAGGATCAAGGCAATGGTGATTGACATTATACAAGGTGAAAGTATCAATTAGAAAAGTTTGTGGGCCTTGCACCCCATAGTCATCTTTTAATTTTTTACCTACTTTTTCCCAAGTTTCCAAGTTAATGATCCCCTTGTCAGGAAACCAAGGACAGATCTTCTGCACAAAATCTAAAAATCGTCCAAGCGTTTAGGCCCAACATTGTAAGAGCAAGCATGAAGCATACAACAAAGCATTTGAAGAAATAGAACATGCTCCTTAGAGCCTGTTTGTCCCATATTATTTTACTCCTGGCTATTCTGTCAACTCACAGTGGTCCCATTCTCACTGTCACTGTTTGGGTGCCAGGTGCCACAGTCCAGCTGCAGTGGTCCTAAAACCCGAGTGGGAAAGTAAGATATGAAGGAAAAAAACAAAACAAAACTAAAATAAAAACCAGTAACAGCTGGGATCTGGAGGACCTGTAGGCTGATGACCAAGTAGGTAGCTTATTGCAGAATTACAATGCTTTAAATTTTTTTAAATTTATTTTTATTTTATCTGTATGAGTGTATTGCCTGCACGTGTGTTAGAGCACCCATGTCATGCAATGCCTGCAGAAGACAGAAGAGGGCATTGGATGCCCCGGAACTGGAGTTACAGGTGGTTATTAGCCACCATATGGATGCTGGGATTTGAACCTGGGTCTTATGCAAGAACAACCAGCACTCTTAACAGCTGAGCCATATCTCCAGCCCCAGAATTAAAATGCTTTTATACCTTGTCTCAAAGCAGGAAATCCTTCTATAGAACTTTTACACAGATCTACAAGTTACCTTGAACGGCATAGTCTCATTAATCATTTGTATATTCAGTTTCTTTAATCATAAGTATTTGTATCAGCAGCACCCATGCAGAACTAGTAAGAGTAAAACAAGTACCTAGAGACTGAGTACCAGGAAATGTCCTGCACAGGTTCAGCCCTGGGCCAGCCAGGATAGGCCTTGCAATATAATGTTGGCTATTTCCCAGGGACCGAAACTGTCTGCATCTGCCAGTCTTGAATAGCCATCTCCCAACAGGCATGCAGGGTGGCTCATTCCTATAATCAAGGGACTCGGGAGACTGAGGCAGGAGGTTTACAACAAAATCAAGGCCATTCTGGGTTACCCAGTAAGTCCTAGATCAGCTTGGGCAATTGAGCAAGGTCATGACACAAACAAACAAACAAACAAACACATAAACACCAGGACTCTTTGCACTTCCTGATCTCTAGGCTTACTGTTATTAAGGAGCTCTCTCTCCTTTCTAAGTAGGAGGGAAATCTGATGCAACTCAGTTGTGCTAGATAGCCTTAGTTGTCAACTTGACACACTTGTCTTGAGGGAGCTTCAATTGGGGAATTTCACCCATTGGACTGCCCTGTGGCCATGTCTATGGGGAAATTTCTTAATTGTTGAGTGATGCAGGTGGGCCTAGCCCACTGTAAACTGTGCCACCCCTGGCCAAGTGGTCCTGTATTGTATGAGAAAGCAGGTTGAACAGGGGATAGGGGAGCAAGCCAGTAAGCAGCATTCCTCCACGGCCTGTGCTTCAGCTCCTGCCTCCAGGTTCCTGCCCTGAGTTCCTACCTTGGGCTCCCTGATGAACTATGACCTGGGAGATGTGAGCCAAATAAACCCTTTCCTCCCCAAGTTGGTATTGGTCACAGTGCTTTGTCACAGCAATTCAAAGCAAACTAGGTCATCAGTCATGCCGTGACTTTCTGTGAACACTTTGGCTGGAATTCCTGGCCTCCTTTTGCTGATGGATGTCTCTCCTATCCCCTTGAGCCAACACATAATGCTAATATTGGTGGGATGGGGTGGGGAAAAGGGTGGGATAAGCACTCATGACTGTGTTTTGAAACAACTCCTTCATGAGTAAAGGTCATATTCCTTCAGCTCTAGAAAAAAGTTGATCTTTTGGGCCTCCACTCTTTTATCAAGTATCCTGAAGTAAAGATTTATCTTTGTTATTTTTAGTATGTCCTTGAAGTCTTTCTTCGTTCATTCAAATCTGGTCAGGCTTTTTTTCTGTATTTTGTACAGATGGGAATGATTCTTTAAATTTTATTTTTTTATTTAGGTGTCTGAATCTGTTTGTGTGTGTATACCATATGTATGCTGGTCTTCCCATAGGCCAGAAGGTTTCAGATACCCTAAAACTGGAGTTACAGGTGGCAGGGAGCTTCCAAACATGGGTGCTGGGAATCAATCTCAAGTCCTCTGGAAAAGCAGAAAGTGTTCTTAACTGCTGAGCCATCTCTCTAGCCCCTTCATGGGAACATTTGGAACAGATTCAACCCTGCTGCCTACATCCCAAGAGGAGAGGTCAGGATAAACCTTTGACCCACTAGTGAGTGTTAATTTTAGAGGATTCTGAGCCTCTCTTGAGTAGACACAGGTAGGTGACAGAGACAGTAAGTTTAGAGACATATCTATAAATCCAGCAGGCTTGATTTGAAAGGACGACCAGAATCTCCCCATTTGTGAGATACTTCCAGTCTTCAGCAGTTCAGGAACCATAGGTTTGCCTTACATTCAGTTTCTCTCTGGGGAAGGGGTTGTTTCTCAAAGATTGCTGGTTGGGTACTTTTTCCTTTCTGGGAGGCATGGTCTGTTAACAGTTACACAATTTACACATCAGTGAGACACTCCAGATTATCTTCTTTTATCATGTCTGTAATCTTTTAGAACTGAAGAAAAAAATGTATATTGGACAAAACCAGATGAAGACACAGGGTCATTCGTTTTTTGTGGGTCTTCTCTGCCCTTGAAATATCTTCAAGTCCTCCACCTTGGCTGAATACAGCACAGATAAATCCTGTTTCTTTGTACTATAATGGTCATTTGGCATATTTATCTTGCCTCAGAAAGAGTTCTGCTGAATGAATAGGGGGTGATCTCAGAGCAACACTGATTCTAAAAGTTCTAAGGATATGAAAGGAAAATGTAAACTATTGCATGTACTTTAACCTGCTGTGCCAGGCATGATGCTAACCCTGAATGGAAAATGATTCACCAGAAACCTTGATAGCAAACACTATCCACTTTTGCTAGTGTTTTTCCACAGGGTCTTCCCTACAGCTTCAAAGACAGGAGAACTACATCAGGCTCAGGATACAAGCATTAGTTAGCATAGTGCTTAACCCTCAGCTTTATTTTGGCCATCATGTACTAGTTTCACACCCATACAGAGCATCCAGTTCATCTTGGCTTTTGTGAGGATGTGTCTCCTGTACAACACCAAAACTGTGTGTCTAAGTAAGTAACTACAACATGAACAATAAATCTGCAGCTCCGCATTGTTCATTGTCCCATGTGATTGTGTGGGTTTCATTGGTGGCTTTGCTTCACTGAAGAGGCCACAGACTTGATTTGGGGGCATGCTATCCCCTTATCTGTGGATACACTTGCTGGCATTTAAATGTACCTTCATCATTCTTGGAGATTTTGAGACAGAGCAAATCTTCTGTGTCCTACAATACTAGTACTAGACTTGGGACTCTTTCTAGGCAAACCAGCCAGCCACATCCTCTTCCTCCTAGGTGGGAGATACAGGTTTCTTCTTTATAATTCTATGTTTCTTCTGCTAAGTAGCAGTGTTATTCAGTTTTTTCTGGTGCTGAGACAAAATTCCTTAAGAACACAACTTAAGAAAGGAAGGATGTATTTTGGCTTCAGTTCTAGGGTGCAGTCATCAATCTTGGCTGTGCAATCATGGAAGTAGGTCCTTGAGGCACCTGGTCACATTGCATCCATAGTGAAGGAGCTGAGAGACAGACAAATGTTGGTTATTAGATTGCTTTCTTCTTTTTGTTCAGTGCAGGACCCTACTTAACAGAATGGTGCTTCATATACTTAGGGTGGGTTTCCCCACCTTGGAAAGCCCAATCTAGAAACTCCCTCACAGGTATACCCTGAGGCTTGTCTCCTCAGTAAGTGTAGCTCCTGTCAGTTGAAAACCAGTATTAACCATCACAATAGTTAACAAAATTATGTATAAACTCTAGGAAAGAATTCTTGTCAACAGTTGAAAAGAACGTTCTGCTGTTTTTATTTTCTTTCTGCGCCCCATCCACTACACACAGTTTATGAATTTCACTTATAATAAGCACCATTTTATCAGCAAATGCAGACAAGATTTTCTTTATGTGTAAGGAATGCTTCTCTTGTCCTTCCATGAAGACACACAAATATAGGAGAACATGCCAGTTGAAGAAAAGTAGAACTAGTGTGACATGTGAGCTCTAACCACACCCGGTGTGCATGCCAGAAGTGATGTGAGTCCTGTGCTCCATCTGTCAGTGCCTTCCTCCCTCTGCCCACCCATCGTTTCAGTGTCCATTTCTAGGTGCCTTGGTTTAAGGCCTCATATTTGTGTCACTTTGGGGTTTTGTGCTGCAGCCAGTCATCACTAGTGGCACAGAATTTTCAACAAAGATTGTGTATTTTTCTACAGCTTTGCCGGCTCTTTGTGCATTAATCCTCAGCAACCTTGAGTTCTCTGAGCAAATTGTCTGTACCTCTTGGAGAGCGACACATTTATCCGTGGGTCATTGGTCTCATGAAATATTGTTTCATTTGTTCTTCATCCTTTGCATACTTCTGTGTCCTACATTTTTGTCTGTGAAGGACAAAGATTAGAAGAGGAGAGGAGGTTGTTTAGCATATGAGTACAAAGATGGTGGTGTGAGACTTTTCCTGGGGACAAATGAACAAACACCTATTCAACCTTCATAGGGAATCGATGATGGAGCAAAATACCCATTCTAAAAAACTCCAATTTGACAAACTAATGACTTTACTGTGGTTAATTTCAGAAGTATGGGCAAGGGATTACTTAAAGGAGCAGGGATAATTCAAAGACAGCTCTATCACCTAGAAGCTGACCCCAACACGGGTAACCACTATGAAATCTCCAATTCTGGCCCTCTGTTCCCAATGTGCAAGCAGCTCTGTTTGTCAGAGTCCCCTTTACCCAGCTGCTGTTACTGTTTCTATAACCTTGGGCAGGGACCTTGTGAATCTCCTAAGGTTCAGCTTGCCCAGACCTGTGAGGTTGTTTACTTTCTGGGTCTCATGAATCGCCTTACTCCCTCCAGGAGGGAATGTTTCAATTCAGAGCAATTGATGAACATCCAAGAGCTATTCCAAGATTTCTTTTGTACACCAAGAACAAGAACTTGGAGCCCCTCTCTGGGCCTAGTTTAGTCCCTTAAACTCTATAATGTCAGGTGTCTGGTGTAGTAGGAAGAATAAGAAGGAAGGCAAGGTATTCAGTCTGTGGGCTCTCATCTCCCCACATATCCTGTCCTTGCTCAGCAGAGATGGTACTGGGAATAAAAGGTCTACGCCTCTTTTCTAGTTTGTACTTTCATCTCTGTTGATACCAAGAACATGCAAAATGTCATTGTAATTTCTGTAAAGTCTCTGTCTCATAATTTATATTAGTACATATGCAATCCTACTCAGTCAGTCCCATTCTGTTCCCGGGCAGAGTTAGCATGATGTCCAAAGTCCATTGTAGGTTCCAGAGTAAATGTGGAATCTTCTCAAGGGTAACTCAGCTGACCTTGGTCAAGCAGTGGCTAAGAATTTCCTCCCTCCAAGAAGGTGGAATTAACATTTGACACTATTTCTACTCGGGATTTAATTGAGATTTTCTTTTTCTGAACTACATGTGTAAATGAATGAACATACCTTTTCATAATTTTGAAAAAGATTTTCTATTTCATGTGTGTTTCTTCAGAAGAATATCAGCTTATTCTCTCCAGCTAAGACACTCCAGTTCTACCACAATCCAAGAGTGTTCCAATGTGTACTTTTAAAAACCAACCTTTTATTCCAGGACGATTTCAGTTTTTGGTCCTTGTTTTAGAATGGCAATCAATATACCACCAAACTCATATTTGAACTGAGTTTACAGGCTTTAACTGAACATTCAGAAAGACTAAAATCTTACAATACATTCTGTGAAAATAACTGAATTAAGTTACATTGCAAAAAACTCCGAAACTATTTGAAAATTAAACTTGAAAATTTCTAATAACCCATAGATCAAGGGAGAGATCATAAAAGGAATTAAAAATATTTTGAATTGAATGAAAATGTAAAAAGAGCATAACATTTCTGAGAGGGCCCTCAAGAAGGTTTGTAGAAATTAACCAATGTAAGCAATCTTTTAAAAAAAGCTTTATTTTTTATTTTATTAAGATTTTTAAAAATTTTATTTATTTTTATTTTATGTGTATGAGTGTTTTGCTTGCCTGTATATAAGTGTGCCATGTGTGTGCGATACCTTCAGGGGCCAGAAGAGGGTGTCTGATCCCTTGGAATTGGAGTTACAGATGGTTGTTAGGAGCCATGTGGGTCCTAGGGACTGAACCCAGGTCCTCTGGAGGAGTAATCGGTGCTCTTAACCACTGAGCCATTTCTCCAGTCCCTAAAGCAGTCTTTTTTTAAACATGACACATTTACTTTATTTTTATCTATGTGTATGTGTGTGTATTGTGTGCATTTTCATGTACCCCTCACTGTAGGTGCCCACGAAGGCAAGAAGAGGACATTGGATCCCCTGGAAATATGTTACAATGTGAATGTTGATAAATAAAGAGAGAGTGTTTTTATATGGATGCTATTACAGAGTTCCACAATTGGTCACACATAGAGAATATATGTCTGAGAGATTTCCAGCCCTAATTGACACATCTACAGTGGAACCTTTTAAAAAAGTTTTTTATTGAATTTTTGTGATTTTCATGTGATATTATTTGATGATATTTAGATCCTTTCCTCTATCTATATCCCCCTTACTGTCCTGTGTCCAAATTAATGTACTCTATTATACATACATACACACACACACATACACACATGAACACACACACACACACAAACACACACATGGAGTCTATGGAATCTATGGAGTCTAATGTTCCTAAATGTCCTTCAGGGTGGGACCAACCGCTGGAGCCTGGTTAAACTGCCAAGAGTAATATCTTTGAAAGAGACTGACTGCCCCTCTCTCAGCTACCATCAGCTGCAAATATTTCCTTATGTGGGGTTGGGGTTTCTTACCTATTTCCCCATGTTTATTCTAGGATTTTGTATGGTTTGAGCTTGAATGAAGCTTGTGCATGCTGTCACCAGTGTTCTGAGTTCATATAAATAACTGACAGGCTATCTGGAAAACTATTTTGTTATAGTCATCCACCAACTCTGGCTCTTACACTCTTTTTACCCTTCTTCAATGACCCATGAGACTTGTGAGGCAAAAGTTAGATATAGGTATTCTATTCAGGGATCAGGGATAAGGAGAGTCTATAGCCTCTTGTTCTCTGCACATTGGTCAGTTGTGGGTTTCTGTGTTAATCACCATCTGATGCATAAGGAAGCTTCTCTAAGGAGAGTTGAGAGATTCATTAATCTATTGGCATAGCAGTAAGTCATTAGAAGTGAGTTTAATATTATATCTATTTGTTAGAAAAATAGTTGTAGTCACTCTCCTAAACCCTGGGACGTGTCCGGTCTCAGATTCCTAGGTCTGATATCAATTGCCTCCATTCAATCCAATTAAAAAATGGTTGGTTATTCCCATAATATTCTTACCACTCTTGCACCAGTGGACATATATTGCCAGGCCAATTGTTACAGTTCAATCATTCCTAAATGACTACATTATAAAAGCACAATATTTGTGAATCAATCCTTTCACATTCTAGTTTTTAAGGCCAAGAACAAAATAAACAACAGAAAAGCAGGATAAATGGTGAGTGAATAAAACAAAGGACCAATAGATAATTCCACAAAATAGAAAATTAACAAACTGTTTGGTAAAGTATTTAAATAAATTCATAGCTCTGTAAAATAATAAAAGGAAAAATCAATAGATTAAAGGTATACAGGCTACTAAAAAATCTAAGAAGGCATTCCCTGATTCCAAATTTTAGTGTGATGTCCACATGTGATTGCAGGTTCTTCAGTCACTATTGTAATAGGAATAACCTCAGGTAGTCCCCACAGAATGGAAGCCAAGGTGGAGCTGGAGCTATGGAGGGCCAGAGCATGGAAGATCTTCTGGCCAAGGAAGATCAGGACAAGATGTAGAAGCTCAGCCCATCACAGTGCATAATGAGTTAGACTGGAGTTTGACTTGTGCAACATAATGGCTTCAGACATGAACTACCCCACTGGCTGCATTGGGTGAACCTATGACCCACATCAGCAGTCACACTTGGGGTAGGGAAGATTTCTCAAACCTTTCCATCAGAACTATTTCAGAACTATGTTCAGCTTTCCTATTTGAAGTATATTCACCTGATATGTAGCATATTTCCAAAGCGTTTTAGATTTTAAAAAATAATTTATTGAGAATTTCATACAGGGATATGAGCATATAAGGTGTTTTGATCAGGTTTTACTAAGGGAGATATAAACATGGGGTTATTTTAAGGGGAGGGGGGAGGGAAGGTTATACAAGGAACCTTGGGGATAAAGGAAACGAAGGAGTTCAAGAGAGGTGGGACCATAGGAGAAGGGTATTATTACGGGAGAAATGGGAAATGGGGGTACCCTAAATGGGGAAACCATGGTGGAAGGGTTAGACAATGCGAGAGATAAATAATGCCTTTCTAGTTTAAAAAAAAAGAGGGAACCATATTAATCGAACAACCTACTGACAAATTATACATACAACTAGCTCAAGGAATATAATATATGTCTAGTCAAGGTTTATCTGAGAACATTTGGTCTTTGCCCAAGCTTTATCTACATGGTACATAGTCATTAAAATTACCAGACTGGCAGAACTAACCTTCTTGAATGTTTAACAGCCATACTTTGAGGCCTATACTATTTTGGTCAGAGGGACATAAAGGACAGTTTTTGCTCCTTGCCATCCTAGGTCGACTAAGTTCCAGGGGGCTATGAGCATCTCTCAAAATGTCCTGTAACTGTGGTGAGTCACCTGTCCTCTTGATCAAGGAGGCCGTGGAGACCCCACCAAATGGGCTTGAACTAGTGCCCAGTCTACAAAGAAGAGGGTCAACACAGAGGACACATTTCCTCCATGCTTCCAAGTGAAGCTAGCCATGGCCTAGCAGCACCTTTGACTTATCTTCACAAAGATGGAACTGGTAAAAGAACGGAGCCAGGGATTCCTCCCAAGCCCATGTGACCCCTGAGGAACAGATCCTCAAATGACCTTAAGAGCAAAATTAAATTGATTTATCTGGGCCAAGTATATGGTCTTAAACACTCAAAAGGGAAGTATAACCAAAGATTAAAGGGATCAATGTAATTCTTTAAGAGTCCATCTGCATAACTAAAGGCTACATAATAAGAAACAATGTCAGACAGGGGACACCTTCTTTTGAGTTGTTGGCCAGGGTGACCCAAGAGACTCCCAGACAGTAACCCAGCATAGAACTGGGAAAATGAACAGCAGACCCCAATTTTATCTAAAGGAATATCGGCAACTGATTGCTGCTAGATCAGGAAGAGCTGATCTTCCTAAAACAAGGAGCTCTAGATAGGCTGACTAGATTCAGAGGATGGACAAGCACTGGAAAACTGCTGGGGACACTGACAACATAGTGGACAGTAACAGGGATGACAGAGTACATGGGCTCCAGTTGGGAGCGGGGGGCTATGGGAGGGTGCCACTTGGAATGTGTGTATATAGATGAATAAGATTGTTTGGGATGTTCTGTATGAAATACACACAATAAATTAACAAATAAAAATGAGTTATATTTGAGGAAGAAGCATAAAAATTGCTACATGTTAATTAGTAGAGGTGAAAAACATTACCGTTGAAATCTACCTGATGAGTTTATATCCATGCTCAGGTGCCAAGGATCTCAGAAAGTAACTGACTGTGACTAGTAATAATCAGATACACAGAGATTAGAGACACATGTGCAAACATCTAAGTGTTAGTAGCATTAAAAATGAGTTTTTCTATATGAAACAATATATTTTAAAATGAAATGGAGATCTTTTTTAAAGGTTAAAACCTCATCCAATTTTATGTCTTATAGGATTTATACTGAGTTCAATATTTTATAACTGTATTAATTCAACTTGAACCTAAATTTTTGTAGCCAATTTTGAAAAAGATGTATCATTGCTCTGGAAATTGTTATTGAATATGTCAATGCTGTAATGAAATGCTTCTAAGTATGTGGTTATTAAATAAATAAT
>NW_008355655.1:172809-201919 GCF_000622305.1 Nannospalax galili
TTTCTGTATCTATCCATTTACCTGCAAATTTCATTATTTCATCTTTCTTTACTGCTGAATAGAACTCCATAGATTTTAATCTGAAACTGTGTACCCATGCAAAAACAACCTCTTCTTCACCTCTTTCTTCCCATGGTAACAACTATTCTACTGTCTGCATCTATGAGTTTTACTTTCATAGACAACTCATAAGAACGAAGTCCTATAGTATATATCTTTTAAAAAGAACTTCCTTTATTCCAGGTTGTCTATACCAGTATCTGTAGAGGCAAAACTTGATGTCCACTGCCTTCCGCTCAGTGGGATATGCAAAACCAGAAGAGGATTTGAGGGTCATGTGGCAATTCCATTTTTAATTTTGGAGGGTCCTCCCCACTCTTTTCAACAAAGTCTGTGCTAATTCACATACTCACCTTCAGCTCCAAACATTTCAAATTCATAGTCTCCAACATGTGATTTCTGTGTTTATGACAGTAGTCATCTTAATGTGTGTAGTATGGCTTCATACAATAATATTAAGTTACATATTCTAGTGATTAGTGACTGACACAAACAACTCTAAGTTTTTTTTCTTTTTCTTTATTTTTCTTTTTTTTTTTTTTTTTTTTTTTTTTTTTTTTTTTTTTTTTTCTGGGTTTCTGTATAGCTCCAGCCAGCCTGGAATTCATTGTGTAGACCAGCCTAGCCTCAAACTCACAAAATCTGCCTGCCTCTTCCTCCTGTCCCCTTGAATTGAAGGCATGTGCCAACCTTTTAATATTTTTAGCAATTCCTTTATTAATTCTTTGAGAATTTCATTTGTATGGTTATGGTATTCAATCCACTCAGACCCATTCTCACTTCATGATCAACCTTGGTTTATGTTCTCTTTCATTTAAAGCCCAGTGAGTCTATTTCTGTTCTCCAAATAGCCTTGAGTGTAGGTCCATCACCTTGGAGACTGGTCAACCTGCCAGTGGTCACACTCTGTAGGAAAGTGAGTCCCCTTCACCCAGGAGCTATTCATTACTAATAGCTTCTCAGCTAGGTGTGTGGCTTTATGCCCAACTTCTCCTTGCTGGATTTTTGTCTGATTTGAGTATGTGCAGGTCTTGTGCATTCACTACCAACTGTGATGGGATCATATGTAGGAATTCCCTGCTGTATCCTCATAATGTTGCTTCTTTGAGGTTGTCCATTGCTTCTGACACAATATTTCCACCTCCTCCTCCATGATCATCCCTGGTCCTTTCCAGGAGGGGTGTGATATTGATTTCCCACTTAGGGCTGAGAACTACACAGCCTGTTTTTCTCTGCAAGCTGACCAGCTGTGGGTTTCTGTGTTAATCATTATCTGCTGCAAACAGAAGTTTCTCTGATGAGATTCGAGAGATGTACTAATTTATGAGTATAAAGTTATGAGTATAAGCCACTAGATTTTTTTTAGAAAAAATCACAGTAGGATCTCACATTTATGACATTTGTAGCTACAGATTTGTAACTCTGATAATGATGAAAATCATATATTCTGTCTTGTGGAGTGGATCCAAAACCCAATTAGTTAGTATTTGAATATTTCCAAAGGGTTCATGTAGCTATTAAACCAGTGGGCATATCTTGGCAGGCAGTAGTCACTGTAGCTCACAGGGTTAACTGTTGAGTAAGATTGGAGATTACTTTTGTCTTTCAGTAGCAGTCATAGCACCTTCCAACACTATGAAGCTTCTAGGTCAGTATCAGCTAGATTTCACCTTACTCTATGATTCAAGTATGTAGTATCTTCAGCTATAAATTCCTACCATCAAGTTCTGGTGGGTAATCTAGGGTCTGTGGAACCACACTGTCCAACAATTCCAAAAGATTAAACCCATTTCTGTCTGGGATTTTATTTGCTAGGCTGTGGTGTTTGGTAGAAGCATTATCTTCCCCTTATAGTGTAACTCCACTTAAACTTTGTATATGTATGAGTATATATTTTAGGAAATTCTACATGAGTTGTCTTCCATAGGACTTTCCAAAAGGCCTTTAGGCCTTTAGTATATCACTCTGATAATCACTCCTCTACCCCATCCTCCTATCCCCAACCCCATTTCCTTGTATCATTTCCCTTATATCACTGTGTTCTGTCTGCCCTTCTTGAACTCTCCCCTGCCCTTGACATGGATATAACTATTTAGCTGAACTCTACGGGTTTCCAAATGAAATTCACATAGGGAAATATTCAAAACTAGCATCAAATAATGAGAGGAAACATGCAATATTTGAATTTCTGGACCTGGATTTCCTCAATTAAAATGATTGATTCCAGCATGATCCATTTACCTATTAATTTCATAATTTCACTTTTCATCACACCTGAATAAATAATACATTGTACAAATGTGCCCTTTTTGATTATCAGTGCATCAGTTGGGCATCTAAATTGTTTCTATTTCCTGGGTATTATGAATAGAATATCAATGAACATGGATGAGCAAGTATTTCTATACTAAAGTATAGTGACTCATGTGACTCCCCTGAACTCAGGTGGATTCTCTAAGATGCCATCCCTCTGACAATGCCCCACCACTGTACCATCCTGGAACTATGTTGTTCCTGGGAGCCATGATCCAGGGAGGTACCTGCAGAGCTGTTCCCTGCCACCAACACCACACATACCATGCCATGTAGGGTCAGCAGGACTCCTGCAACCCAACCCCTGGTAGACACTCTCTGATTTCATCCCCACTGACCACCAAACACCCCCACCCACCTCAATGCTCTGAGGTCTGTGCGGTGTCTTCTTCCCAGACTCCAGGGAGCACAGGTCATTCCTATGATTGTAACCCCTACCACCAAGGACCACCAGTGGAACTAGGTGAGCCTTCATCATACTTCTGAATATATGAAGCTGGTATTTTCTACTCCTGCTGAAAGTTCACATCAGCAGAGAGTTCCCCAGAACTGAATCTTGTACAAAGTTTTGGTGGTGCACAACATCACAAGTTGTAGTAAGAGCAAGAAAAAAAGTCCACACACTCATTCAGCAAAACTAAGATCAGATAAACACCATCAAAGACCTAAATCTAGATGTGTAGGTTTCATAGCAAATAAACAAACAAAATGAATAACCAAGATAATATGTCCCTTCCAGAAATTACTGCTCTCATCATAATGCTCCTTAAATAAATCAAATTAGTTGATGCACAAGACAAGGAGTTCAGAATGAAGGAGTTTTAAATGTGCTCATGGAGCTCAAAGAAGGTATGTTTCTGTGAAATCAGAAACAAGTCATTGACTGAAATAAAGTAAACAAAGATCTAAAACAATTGCAGGCAGTTGTAAGTCACTGTGTGGGTGATGGGAATTCAACCTGGGTCCTCAAGAAGAGCAGCAAGTACTCTTAACCACTGAGCCATATCTCTAGCCCCAGGCTTTGTATATTTTAAAAGATCTATTTTTGTCTTATGTGTATAGCTGTTTTGTCTCAATATATGTATGTGCAACAGATGCTTACAGTGCTCATGGAGGCTAGGAAATGGCATTGGATCTTAGAACTGGAGTTTCAGATAGGTGCGAGATACCATGTAAGACCTGTGAACTGAAATGGAGTCCTGTGCCAGAGAGCATCAAGAGGTTTTAACCACCAAGCTACCTCTCTAGCACCCAAGCTTTTGATATTATTTTACTGGCCATTTAAGTATCACCTTTTGAGAAAAATCAGTTAGTCTCTTTCCTGTTGTTGTTGACCAGTACTTGCTCCTCTACTGTGAGCATCAACCTTTTGTCAGACATATGATTGGAAAATATTTTCTTCTAAACTTTGTTGCCTTTTCAATCTGTTGGCATATTGTTTTTTAAATAATCACATAAAGAAGCATTTATTTGGGGTTTAACATGAAATTATGCAAATAAATTTGCATAAACACAAATTTACATTGAGTCATAACATAGTTAGTAAAGGACAAAGTACAAATAAACTAATTGGTGGCCATCTTAGATCAACTGATCAAACCATTTTCAATGTCATCTTGTAAGATGGCTTCTTTTCACATCTTGCTTGCTTCCAATGTCCTGCTTTAGTATGGCTGCTGATTATTTTGGTGATTGTCACCCCCTCTAGATGCTTTGTGTAAGTGCTCTATTGACTGCATATTCCCATCCATATCCATAGTTCCCATAGTTATACCCACCACTGCCACTGACTGTAGCTTTGACCAGCAGCACATAGGCAGTATTATAATTCCCATATCCTTGCTCATAATAGTTATTTGATCCTCGGTTCCAGTTTTGGCTCCGACCTCGTCCCCAACCCCTAGTACTACTTCATTCACCAGCTGCTAGTGCCTCTTCTTCTTTTTTGTTGTTGCTGTTGCTGCCTATATACCACCTTAGGTGGCACAACTATGATTTCACACTTCCCCAATCTTTTTGATGATAATGTTAGAGTAGCAAAATGCCTCATAGACTTAACTTGCCCAGACTATAACATCCCTAGTCTATCTGATGGAGGTCCTACCTTTCCAGTCTCACTGGTCAATTAACTGGTGATATAACCACTCCTAGGAAGGCAAGTTCACCTTAAGTTATACTAAATAAATGGGCAGAATACTTGGTGCTTTAATGAGGTAGCGAGTTTTTCTTGCCTGGAAACAGAGCAGAACTCCTCAGAACCTCCTCTGGCTGAGCCACAGTCATGTAGGTCTTTGTAAGTCTGTCAATGTTCCTGAATTTTTCAGGAAAGCGCAATTTCCTCTTTTCTTCTTCATGCCTTTCTTACTAAACATGCTTTCTTTAAGGCTTTGGGCTGCCCCTAGCATTTTGTATTTCTTCACTTTTTCTCTAAAGCTTCCTTCTCCCAGCCATGTGTCTGACCTCCCATGCAGGCTCTAACCTTCATGACTTTCTTTCCTTCTTCCCACCATTCACCTCCTCATGGAAGCTGCCAAGATTACCAGCTCACATGCCCTGAGGATTTTTCTTTAAGATTCTAATAAAAGTGTAAAAGCTTTCTTTTGGGTCCATTCTTAAATTCCTTTGTGAATGAGACTAAGAACCCTCTAGGGGACCCTCTTTCTCCCCATTTCAATATCTGCTTTCTAACAACTTCTTTACTGGCTCTTCATCTGTATATGTGGTAAGACTGAATCCTCTTCATTCATTTGTTTTTGTATCCACAGAAGTTCAATACTTTGGTCTCTCTGAAGGCTGCAAAATATTCTTTAATTTGTTCCTCTGAAGTACCTGGACTCAATCTACCAAAAAAAAACCTTTCAAGGAGGTTCTTTCTCTTTTAAAGTTTTGGCCCTTTTAGAGTCTATCAATTCGTCATTTACTTTCTGTTCTTCCAGTTTCAAAATTTATTAACACTAGCAGCATCTTTGAAAAGCACAAATCCAAATCCTCTTAACCTTCCAGTGACTGGGTCTTCTTTAATTGTGCGGTATACAACTTCCCCAAATCAAGTCAAACACTGAATCCCAGTATTTGTGTCCCAGTTCAAGCTTCCAATAAACATTTTAGTTCCATTTCCCTTCAAGCTAGTAGGGTCCAGCAGGCTGGCAGAGAATTGACTCAGGACAAGACTGGGGACAGTGCACGGCTCCTCAGATACTAAGGGTTTGTGGGGCTCCAGGGAAGGGGAGGCTCAGAGCTTGCAGGACTGGTACTTCTTATCCTGCTGTTTCTTGCTCATGTTGATCATGGAGCCCTCTGCAATTTCCTCTATGTTGCTGTATGCTTTCATGTCCTCTATGGTGGCAGAGCTGTTGGCAGGGGGCTTCTGGCACACAGTCCAGATTCCAGCAGCAACAGTGGTAAACATTGTATAGAGCTGGATTTAAAATGGTGGTGGTGCATATTATAAAGCAAAATATTTATTTTCAAAAAATACCTCACATGATTATGAAAAACAGATTTTTTTCCTCAATGTATGTTTTTTATTGAATTTTTGTGCATTCTATACATCTTAATCATATTTAGACCTCCTCACCTATTTGCATCCCCCTAGAGGCCCCCCCTACCAGATTTCATGCCTTGTGTCATACATGTTAAGGCCTATTGAGTTAAGTTTGTGTACCCAAATCATGTGAAGTATTTATTTTTTAAAAAAGCTTTTATTTATAACATGTGCTTCTGAAGGAATATATTGATACAAGTAAATATCTAATTATTCAAGACTAAGTATAGTTCACACAAAAACATAACTCTCACCTTGAAAGGGATAAAAGATCATTTATCTGGAGGTAAATATGATTGACCATTGTTCTAGTTTGCTCTTCATTGCCGTGACAAAACACTCTGACCACTACCAACTTGGGGAGGAAAGGGTTTATTTGTCTTACATCTCCCAGGTCGCAGTTCATCAGGGAGCCCAAGGTAGGAACTCAGGGCAGGAACCTGGAAGCAGGAGCTGGAGCACAAGCCATGGAGGAACGCTGCTTACTGGCTTGCTCCCTTGGCCCCTGCTCAGCTTGCTTTCTTATGCAACACAGGCCCACCTGCCCAGGGGTGGCACCACCCACAGTGGGCTGGGCCCTCCCACATCACTCATCAAGAAGATGCCCCTCAGACATGGCACAGGCCAGTCCAATAGAGGCAATTCCCCAATTGAGGCTCCCTCAACCCAGGTGTGTCAAGTTGACACTAAAGCTATCCAGCACAACCATGGCCTCAGGAACAGAGATTCAGGTTACCCAAAATTCCATGTTCTCACGTGGTAACAGTTTAATTAAGTTTTATAGTAACAGAACAAAGTCTTAAATCAAGACATTTTTCAAATACATTGCTGGAAACAATAAGTAGGTGGATATAGCAAAAAGAGAAAGCTCATCTCTCTGATGGAATTCTTAGCCTTTGATTGGTGGGAACTGTTTCTTTTGTGAAGATAATACTATCTATTAGTCACAAGATGTTAATTCAGAAACAGAGGTAGGCAAGGAGTGGCTATTTACAAGATTAAAGATGTCCCCAGATAATTTATGAATACCCTCTGGATCTGCAGTATTCCAAACTCTCTACAGTCATTGAAGTGTTAGTCAGTCAGCTTTGTAGGAAGTTCAGCTCAAGATGCAGGAATTTTTCTGGGAACTTTTGTTCACAGTTGCCCCTGTTGGCCAAGCATCATGTTTTGTGCTTGCAGGGGCCACATATTATTTATTATCACCTTGGTACAAAGGCTCGTTCCTAGAGTCTGATTTAGATGAGGCTCAGTTGTAGGCAGGACAGCAGTCTTCAGGAGAGAGGAATAGCTTGGGTAAAGCCAATAAGGAAGAAACTCCTGGATCATATCAAAGCTATTCGTCATCATGACCCAGATCTGACTTTTTTCTTTTCTTTGTTCTCTGTATCTGACATAACATTTTCATGTGACATAATAAGATTATTATACTTAAAATAATTGGGGCTGGAGAGATGGCTCAGCAGTTAAGAGCACTGACTGCTCTTGCAGAGGAACTGGGTTTGATTCCCAGCACCCACATGGCTACTATGAACCATTCTTAACTCCAGTTCCAGGGGAATCTGAAGCCCTCTTCTGACCTCTGCAGCACTGCACAACACAAGTGCACTCACATAAATGCAGGCAATACATCCATACACATAAAATAAAAATAATAAATTTAAAAAAATTTAAAATGATCAGAACATCGCTTGACTTAAAGTAAATGTAACAGATTAAGGAAATATTGGTTTGGTTTTTTTTTTAAGAGAGATTGGTTGTTGGTCTTAGCCTTAGCCCTTCAGTCCATGAAAAGCTACTATACAGCAAAAGAAATAACCAAGGAATTGAAGAGGAAATGCACTGGGTGGGAGGAAATCTTTACCAGCTACACATCTGACAGAAGAGTAATACCCAGAATATACAACAAACCCAAAGAACAAGGAAACAAGAAAACAAATGACTCAAGAGAGATTGGTTGTTGGTCTTAGCCTTAGCCCTTCAGTCCATGAAAAGCTACTATACAGCAAAAGAAATAACCAAGGAATTGAAGAGGAAATGCACTGGGTGGGAGGAAATCTTTACCAGCTACACATCTGACAGAAGAGTAATACCCAGAATATACAACAAACCCAAAGAACAAGGAAACAAGAAAACAAATGACTCAATAAAATATGGGTTATAGGCCTGAACAGAGAATGAAGAAATAAAAATGACTAAGAAACACCTTAAAAAGTACTCAACATCTTTAGTAATTAGAGAAATGCAGATAAAAACCACTTTAAGATTCCATCTTGCCTTGGTCAGACTGGCTAAGATCAAAAGAATGAAAAACACCAAATGCTGGTGAGGATATGGAGAAAGGGGAATGCTTATTTGCTGTTCATAGAAGCACAAACTTGTGCAACCACTATGGAAAGCAGCGTGGAGAATTCTCAAAAGACTAAAAATGAATCTACCGTATGATCTGGTCATACCACTCCTTGGCATATAAGCAAAGGACTTATCCTACTCTAGGGATACCTGTACATCCATGCTTGTTACTACTGTCTTCACAATAGCTAAGAAATGGAAACAACCTAAATATTCCTCAATTGATGAATGGATAACGAAAATATAGTACATTTACACAATGGAGTTCTATGCAGCAGTAAGAAAAGAAATTATGAAATTTACAGATAAATGGATGTAACTAGAGTGTTATACTAAGTGAAGCAATACAAATGCAGAAAAGCAAGTGATGTATTTTCTCCCTAATTTGCAGATTGTAGCACCAATCACTTATATGTGAGTATATATTCTGATGTAACACCAGGAGCCTGGAAAATGGAAAGGAAACACAGAGGCAAAGGAAAAGAAAGAACCTAAAAGAGGGTGGATAGTAGGGAACAGATGTTACTGGGGGGGTAGGAAAGTGAGAGTGTTAGGCTGGGAGGATAGGAGGGAGGGGCATGCAAGGGGCCATGGATGGGGAGGAGGAAACTCAGGTGAGAGACACGACAGAAGGCAGATATCATTGTGGGGAGGGAGCGGATAATGTGGTGCTTGGACTGGGGAGGGAGGTCAGATGGGGGATAGAAAGTAGAAATGAAGAGGTCTTGGGGGGATAGGGAAGCCAGAGGGAAATTTGTTGCCTCTAAAACCCCCCTGAGACATGCCTATATGTTGCCTGAACATTAGTGCATAGATATACCTGGGGGCTATATGTCAAGGAAAAAAGTGCCAGACAGACAGACCTCCCTTGTGATGGTTGGTGTATGCAACTTGCAGTCAACTCCATGGGGAACAGCAATTTTTTTGAGAGCAAACAACTGGTCTGCCTCTTGGGGACCAGAGAAACAGCAACCAGCAGGGGAAGTCAGACATCTTTTACAGGCATTTAGGTGCTTGGGTAACATTCCATGACTTAGGCTGGGCAGTTTAGCTCAGGATTGGTTGGTCTTCTGATAAGCAGTGGACCTTCTTAGCTGGATCCTCGATTTTAGACTATTGGAAGCTGCTCCACCATTTCAGGAGCCTGCCAGGAACCTAACATTCCAGACTTTTCTTGATGATAAGAGGTGACAGTGGTCTTTCTTTAGCTACTTACTGCTGGACAGGGAAGTCGGCAAGGAGGGATGGTCTCAAAAGGCTGGAATATTGGTTTGAAGTGTGGGGTCAGGCAGGCAGGCAGTGGCAGGCGACCTGAGGAAATTTGGTTAAGAGCATCTGGTTCACTGACCATCAGGTCATCTTATTGAGTCTGTCCTGAAAAAATTTTAAAGGAACAATCATTATTATGAGGAGGATGGACACTAATGGATTGAGGAGGGTAAATGAGCATAAAGGTAAGAGTAGTCAGGCAAAATTTCTAGGCAGTGAACCAGAAGTCAGAACAGCATGAATTTTCAAATCAGAGTTTCTTGATGAGGGCTTCCAAAAGCATCCATCTACTGAGTTTTTTCTTTTGGCTGCAGATAGGCACTGTGGAGTTGATTAGATCAGGATTTGAAGTCTTATACCTGAGCAGCATTTTCTTATTAAAAACAAAATCTTTAGTGAGAAACTGTCTAAATAATATCTTATATGAACTTAAGTCTAGTGTCTATGAAGTTCATTCCTTTGGACTCTTAAAGAAATATACCAATCATTTAACCCTTTAGTTATATTTTCCTATTAGGTGCTTAAGACCATGCAGTTGGCACAAATAAACCAATTTATTTTTACTTGCAAGGTTGGTTGAAGATCTGTTCCTCAGGGTCACATTGGCTTGAGAGGATCCTCTGGTTCCTTAGGTCTTTATTTTGCCAGCTCCATATATGTGAGGATAAGTCAAAGGACTACTTGACCATGGCTTTTCTTGGAAGCATGGAGGAAATGTTCCTCAGAGTTGACCCTACTTTTTGTAGACTGGACACTGTTTTGAGTGTTTCTAGTGGGGTCTCCATGGCCTCCCTTAACAGGAGGACAAGTGACTCATCACAGTTACAGGGCATTTCGAGAGATTCTCCATAGAACCCTGGGACTTAGTCAACCTTGGAGGGCAAGGAACAAAAATTGTCCCTTTAAGTCCCTCTGACCAGATGAGTATAGGCCTCAAAGAATGGCTATTAAACACCCAAGAAGGTTAGTTACACAAATCTGGTACTTTAATTACCATGTAGATAAAGCTTGGGCAAAAAAAAATCTCAGATAAAGCTTGATTAGGCATATATTTTGTAACTTAAACTAGTTGACTGAACTATGACCTTAGAAAATTTAAGATTATGTGTATATTATTTCCATCTCATCGTTTATACATTGTAACAAATGTTAGACCTTTATCAATTGCATAGGCTTTCTCATTTTATTTCTTAATACCATGAGCCATAATAACATTAAAAACTAAAATTTCCATCTGTTTTGAGAATTATCTTCCCTGGTATACCAAGCAACATTTATTCCCTTTCTAAGGGTCTATTGGCAAATCAGTGTTTGGTTACATTAATGTTCACCCTTGGAAACCAATGACTTTACTGAATTTAGTTACAGAGATGAGTCAGGGGTTACTGAGGTATATGGGTGACCTGAGGGTACTTGTAAAGAAAATCTTTTACCCAGCATGGATGTTGACTTTTTTATAGCCTCATGGGTAAAGCTCTCTCTTCCTAGCCTTCTCAGGATTATATACTATAGTCCTTCCAAAATCCAGGAGACCATTTGCAGTTAGGGAAGAATTACATACAGCAGGCTGGGAAGAAAGGCTGGATACTTAGGTGAGGATCCAATGATCCTGCTTTCCCATACTTTAATGAAGGAACATAATCATCAACAAGCTCAGTTGTGATGACCTTTAGCAAGGAGGCACAGCTGAAGTCATGAAGATGGTAGGTCTTTGATTCAGAAAAGTGCTGTACAGCATCATCTTATTAAAAAAAATATGGAATCCAAATTACACGCATAAAAAAATGTAATGAGTTAATATTACCCATGTACACACTGTGCTTTATAAGTTCCCAGGTAAACTTTATAGAAAACACAAAACCCTTAAAAATCATTTTACTTCATGTAGTTCAGAGAGTGGTCTACCAACCCTTACTTTAGAATTTGAAGGAGTGTAAACACTAGGTAGAGAGAAGCAACTGGTACACAGCAAAACATTATCAGGTTGAAGTTCACAACCTCCAGCACAATCACCTAAGGAAAACTCTGCTATAACCCTGCTCAGACCTTCAATAATTTTTCTTAATAACATGCACAAACAAATTTACCATTTGTTGTGAGAATTTACCAAGCAATTAATATTTTACCTCATATATATACGGACAGGGATGTACTTAAAATTAATTTATATATTTGAGTAATAGGAATCATGTTGTGGATAAGGATTAAACAGATAACATCTTGACCTTAAAAAATACATTCATGTTAATTTAACAGTTTTAGTTTATATAAGACTTTACTTATAAGTCAATATGATACCAAGTAAATTAATTTTAAGGAACACAATCTCATGTTCACTGTGTATACATATCTAATTATATATAAGATTTTAGTAACTAAGATTTTGTAATTTCTCTTTGTTGAGAATATACGTTTCAAAGCAGACAAACAAAATGGATACCTTAAAACACCTTGAAAGCAAACTAAAACAAAAAAAAGGAATTTAACAAATAGGATTTTACACAAAGGGCTTGGATGCTGTTTTGTATAAGCAATTAGCATTTGAACGTTTTGTGAAACACTTAGTAGACCTGAAGACACGGTTTAATAGATTTAAAAATGATTAGGGTACCTGTTTATAAGGCCTTTGAATGTATCATCAAAATAGTTATATTTATAAATTTGTACATATGTATTTTGATTAGGCATTCCAAAAATAAAACCAATAATTCTTGTGCATGATAAAAGACTGAGAAAGGAGGAAAAACTAGAGTGGCCACAGTTCAAAAATTGTCAACACAAAAAAACACATGAAGACTATTTTCGCAGATACATATAACACAATTACATGAAATCTAGGTGCACCAAAGAGTAGGTGAAGACAGAAAGCATATGTCTCTAGCTCCTTAATATGTGAAAAGTCTTAATGGTGTAAAAGAAAGGATTAAGCTTGCCATGTAGATTTAAGGTAATATCTCTTTCCCTTTTCAAGAGCTAAATAACTGAAGGGTGTTATAAATAAAACCCTTTCGATACCTCACAAAAGACAAGTGGACAAAGTAAAAGTACCTTGGCAAGGCACATTTTACTTTTGCTTACATGTGCACTGCATGGTTAGTCAGATCCAGTTTAAAAGACTCTGCTTAAAGAGAGAAAAGCTCAGCTGCCCTAGGCCATCAGGTTCAGGGATGTACCAGAGCCTTCCTTAAACAAAATTCTTACAAGATGTGATGGGACTAAAAGGTTAGAATTTCTTATCATAAACCAAGTTCTAAGTTTTGCAGGTTTTGAAAGAAAAGACTAATATTTAATGTTTTTTACAGAGGGAGATGACTTTACATATGAAACCCAGCAGAATTCCCATTGTCTAAGCTATTGTCATAACATAAATCAGAGGAGATAGTTAAGACAGTAAAGTAAACATTAAGACTTCAGGTTAAGAATAAATAAAATCCAAATAGTACTCAATATAATCCCATTTAGAAACGGGTTAAAATAATGCTAAAATTTAAACTCCCATTGTGGAGGTCTGATATTACCTCCTTATTCTGACACAAAAAAATGCATTGAATGCCTTACAAGGCAATAGAGAATGTTGGAATCTCTTGCTTTTGTATGATTTGGTTAAGAATCCAAGATGAAAACAAAAATAAAAATTGCAAGAAAATTAGGACACATTATTGAATGTCTGCAGTTCAGGGAATTACCAGGCTATCATGATTCCCTAAAGTTCAGCATTACTAGTAAATTCGTGGCTATCTCCCACAACTGGAAGACCCCACTACTAAAGACAGGGCATACTTTGGGCTCAGGACTTGGAGCAATGGAGAAGGAACCTAACAGCTGGTAAGAGTGGTCTAAGAGACTCCCAAAACAACACAAGCTATTGCCAGAGCTCTTGGCTATCTCCCAGAACTGGAAAATAGGACTCCACTACTGAAGATAAGACATACTTCAGACACAGGACTTGGAGCAATGGAGCAGGAACTGACTTGGATGCCTCCAACCTGAAATTTAGCTCTCATAGTTCTGGAGGATACCATGCAAGCTGCTAAGGGAGAAAATCGATCAATGATCCAACCCAGTACTAAAGCTTAATAACCATAACAACCAGCATAACAAACTACCTCTGTTGATGCAGTAGTGGCACTGTTATCTGGGGGAGTAATCAACAGCTATCTAATTGGACATAAAGCCCTCTCAATGGGAGTAAGCTCATATAGGTGGCACTGTAAACACAGCCAAATACACATGGCTGGAGAGGTCATAGATCCTAGGTAAAACCCTATCTCTAGAAAAATGAGATCTCTTGCCATAGGCTAAATATGGGTCCTTATAATTCAGACAAGTATACTGTACACCATTCATCAAACACAACAGATAGAGGCTACTACAGAATCTCACGACTGGTCAGACAAGAGAATATGATTCTGAAAGATGCCAAGTCCTAGGTGACATATTTATGTTGGAACCTCTACACCTAAGACTCATGGAACATAGTGGAACAAGGGTAAAGGAAAAACTAGTACATCCCTCAACTCTTGCCAGTGAAGCTTCTTTATAAAACAGAGAGTGATGAACACAAAAGGCCATAACTGGCCAACTTATAAAGAATAAGAGACTGTGGAGTGTGTGTCCCTGGATAGGACTTCTATATTAAAACTCTCTCACCCACAGCTCAAGGACCATTGTGGAAGAAAGGGTGGGAAGATTGTTGAGAGTCAGGGTTGGTCCATGAACATAGGGAAGCGGAGGCTTTCCGGCCACTGGAAGTTTGTACATGTAAACTTGTGGCAATGGTGGCATTGAGCACAGGACCCATGCCATCTCAATCAGACAAGGGCCCAGAGTGGACTGAAGGAAATGAGTGGTGGGTTGGCCCTAGTCTGGGAACTACTGGAGGCTGATTACTACTGGGTGGTGGAGAGTAGGCCTTAGCCTTACTTTTGATCTCTAGATAGGCTGACTAGACTCCAGTGGATGAGTTGGCACCAAAGGACATCTGGGTACAAATGCTTGACTGGATAGGACTTAAACGTATATGGCAGAATTCAAGAGGTCCAGTTGGGGGTGGGGGTGGAGACATGGATGGGGAAGGGGTCTAAATTTGATTAAGAATTGTTGTATGAAATGTATAAAGGCCCAATAATTCTGTTAAAATGAGAGACCGACTATGATTTCCCTTATTTACAGTTATCTGTACTCTATGAACTATTTTATTTATATTTTGAGTAAAAAAATATATCATATTTTAATCTTTGGAATTTTTCCCCTTAAGACCAGTTAAAACTTATAGCTATAACATGATATGGTGTGATTAGCTCTTGCTCTAGTAGTTCTTATCTTTAGATGAGGACTTCATTTGTTTTACTACATTGGTGTCATACCAGATTTAGTTTGGATAAGTAAATGAACAGCATTATAGAAGAAATTGTGTAACATTATTGTCTTCTTTAAACCTTCTTCTAACAAGAATGTCTTCATTTACATACCAAATATTAAGAACATTGATAGAAGCAAGAACTCAAACTTATTAGAAAATCAGAGTGTGGTGTGATTAAAAGATTAGAATCCTTTATCATAAACCAAATTCTAAGTTTTACAAGGCTTGAAAGAAAAGACAATATTTAATGTTTCTTACAGGGGGAGATGCCTTTACATGTGAAACCAGCAGAGTTCCCCTTCTCTAAGCTATTAGCATTACTTAAATTAGAGCAGACAGGAAGGACAGTAAAGGAAACATTAAGACTTCAGGTTAAGAATAAATAAAGTTTAAAATCATTACTCAAAAGATGTTGCTGTTATCTCATTTTGTCTCAGGCTGTTCTCGCTTTGGGATCAGCCAGGTGCTGTTGTAGTTATCTAAGTACCAGACAATCGATGAGTCTAGGGGATTTTTAAGTGGGTTTCTGGCCAGAAAATAGAATCAAAGGAACCCAAAGTGCTTTTCAGGTTAGATTGTACAAGGGACAGATGGGGTTCTAAATGTTAGAGACCTCTATTTAAGTCAAACCAGGATTCCTGCCTTAAATTTCTGAAAGGAATGTTAGACATAGCTAGTATAAAAAAGACAATTTGATTCAGGCTTAAGCATGAGAATTAAACACAAAAGAGTTGCTCTAGGAGGAAAACATGTGAGAGATATCCAAGTGAGTAGAGCTTCTCAGAAGAAACGTGGTCTTTCTTAAAACAGGCCATAATCTATTTGCATATAGAGCTTTGTGGTTGGAGATAAAGAATGAAGGGAAAGGTCAGATAAAGATGAGAGAAGAAGACTAATCTTAGAACTCCCCTTTAGTTCTGGGAAATAGGTATTTTGGATCTGGTTTATGTGCTGCCTTTGGGATGGACTTTCTCAGCTATTACATTGAGACTGTCTTCTCCTACTGGATATTGGGGTTATCCTGCACGTTTATGGAAATGTGAGGGGGCTCAAGACTTTGGGAGATCAAGTTCTTATGTCTATTTCCCAGGGTGAGCTAATAAAGTTCCTTCTGACCCAGGAAGGGAGTATGCTTATGGGGTTTCCTTATGAGGCTATTACTTATCATGGGGCATTCCACCAGACACTTCCAACCTGTAAGGCTGGAAGGAACAAATGCCTCTTATCTTCAGCATCTTTATTATCAGGCACTCAAAATACTCCTAAGCCAAAGGCAGCAAAGTTTCATTAACAGAAGAAACCACTGGAAAAAATGCTGATTTAAGTATTGGAGGACTTTGTGGAGACAAAGGCCAACTAAATCAAAGCATATCAAAAACAAAGAAAACCAAGACAGACCATAAGCAAACATAAAACAAAACGCCTTCAAAGGTTTTTAGAAGCCACCAATACTAAAAAGAAACCAAACAATCAGAAATAAATTGCTTCTGAAGCAAAGAAAAGTGGCTACTTTAAAGTAGACACTTTGAAAGCATGCAAGCAAGCAAACAAATATCTAAACAAATAGGGACCTGAAAATTGGTAGACTACCTTAAGTTAGATTTTTTACATTTTCTTACATTTGTAAGTTAACGTCAGCTGAAATACAAAATAAGTTTTCCTCAAAACATTTCTCCATTCTTTATACTGGCTATAGGAAAAGTGTTCAGAGAAAAAGAAAAAGAGAAAGAAAAATGCTGCTAATATTATGGAAATAGAAGAGCACATCTGATGCTAAAAATCTTTGCAATGTGATGGTAATTCAGAACTCTGGAGCAGGAAATCTCTGGAGATTGAAATGAGGAAGTGAACAGGAATCTTCCTCTGCCCCAGGGGTTTCAAGATAGCCCTCACCTCTTTGGACAGGCCCTAGCCCAGAATCTAACCTCCCTAGACCTTAACCCTTCTACCATCCTACAGTATGTAGATGACTTACTTCTTTGCTCTCAATCCCTCTCAGTCTCCAAGACTCACACAATCAAACTCCTCAATTTTCTGGGGGGACAGGGGATATAGGGTATCTCCAGCTAAGGCTCAGCTTTCTCTCCCACAGGTCAAATACTTGGGGTTCATTCTCACACCTACATCTTCCTTAGTAGTGGGGGTTTTAGGGATTTGAGGTGATTTGTTCTATCTTAGGTTAGGTAACAAGATGTGGGAGTAAGGAGAAAGCCCAGGTATTTAACTTGTGGGAGAGAGAATTGGGCCTTGGAGGGAGATACCCTGTATCCCTTACTACCTAGAAAATTGAGAAATTGGATGGTATGGGTCTGGGATAGCGAAAGGGATGGAGAACAAAGGAGAAGGTCATTTACACATTGTAGGACTATGGAAGGACTAAGGTCTAAGATGGCCAGGTCATGGGCTAGGGCCTGTCCAAGCAAGTGGGTGCTGTCCCAGAATCCCTGAGGTAGGACAGTCCAGGTCAGTTGGGAAGCTGTTCTGGAATCGGGGTCCTCCCAGGTGAATGCAAAGAGATCATAGGAGTCAGGGTGTAAAGGGATAGAGAAAAAGGCATCCTTCAGATCCAGGACTATAAAATGAGTGGTTGAGGAGGGGATATGTGAGAGTAGGGTATAAGGATTAGGGACTATTGGGTGGATGGAGACTATGGCTGCATTTATGAGTCCGAGGTCTTGAACTAAGTGATAAGATCTATCTGGTTTAAGGACAGGTATGTTAGGGGTATTGTAGGGGGTTTGGGTTGGTTTGAGAGGTGAGCCTTTAGAAGTCTCTGGATGATAGGTTTGAGTCCTTGATGGTGTTTGAGGGCAATAGGATATTGAGTTTTACAAGGGTATATACAGGAATCTTTGAGGGTGATGTGGATGGGGATGTGATGAGAAGCCAGTCCCAGAGTAGAGGTGTCCCAAACTTGGTGATCAACCTCAGAAGCCAGGAGTGGCCAGGTTTTGTTTTGCGGTGGGGGGGCTATAGAGGCGAGAATGAAGACTGGGGAGGAAAGAAAAGAGAGAGAGAAAGAGGGTTTCTGCATAAGGTCTTTACCAAGTAAGGGAGATGGGCATGAGAGCATGACTAAAAAGGCATGAGTTAAGGGAGTTTTCCAACATATACAAGATAAGTGTCCTGTTGTTTTAGGGAAATGGGGTCTTCCATCTACTCCCACCATGGAGATCTGAGAGGGAAAAACTCTACCAGAGTAGGAGGGGAGAACAGACCATGATGCCCCCATATCTATAATAAAGGAAATAGACTTACCAGGTACTGTAGCCATTACCCTGGGTTCCTCCATAGTGATAGTCATGGATGAGATGGGGGCCGAGGAGCCAGGGCCCCATCAGTCTTCAGCCACCTGGCTCAGAGGATCGGTGACAGACTCCTGCAAAGTGGATGGGGTTGGGGAGGAGAGTGGCCTACCTTGACATGGCAAAGAAGGACAATTGATCCTCCAATGACCTCTCTGTCCACATTGAGGGCAGGGTCCCAGTGGTGGTCGTGGGTGGGGGCATTGTTTGGCCCAGTGTCCAGTCTGTTCACATCTGAAGCAGGGTCCTGGTGGCTGATGCTGGGTCACAATGAAGCCAGAGATTGTCTTCTTTGGAGGAGCCCTTAGAGATATGGCCAGCAGCTGGTATTTTTGTTTAGACAGGGCAAATTTGTCTGTCCTAGCCTGCTCCTCCTGGTTATTAAAGACTTTAAATGCCATTTCTAACAGATCTTCCTGGGGAGTATCCAGGGCCCCTTTCTAGCCTTTTAAGTTTTTTCCTAATATCAGGGGCAGATTGTGAGATGAAATGATGCTTAAGCATAGACCTGCCATCTGTAGAATCTGGATCATATCTGGTGCACTTTACCAGGGCCTCAGTAAATCTAGCCAGAAACAATGCTGAGTTTTCAGAAGGGTTTTGGATTATTTCCTTTAGTTCATCAAAACTAACATTTTATGGGAGGTTTCCTTCAATCTTGCAAGAAGACAAATAACCATAAAATTACGAGCCTTTCTCCCATCTCTTCCATCTTGATAGTTCCACCTTGGGTCCTGTCTGGGGACAGTGAAAGTCCCAGCAGAAGAATCCTCATCAGTTACATGGAGCTCACTGGCATACTCCTGGGCCACCATTCACCTCCTTTCCCTCTCAGCAAAGGTCAGGGTAGACTGGAGGATGACAAAGATGTCATGCCAGGTCAAGTCATAACTGAGGGTTAAATATTTGAATTATTTAATGAAGCGTGCTGGGTCTGTGGAGGATCCTAATCTTTCCTCTATTGGTACATATCATTAAGAGAGAAAGGGACATGGACTCTGACAACTCCTTCCACCCAAGCTACCTCGAGGAGAGGGTAGAGACCCATGAGCTTAGTGGGTTGAGGCTGTGAGCAAGTGTGGTGAGAGATGGGGGATGGTCAAGGAGGGGCAGAGGAAATGACCTTTCTTTAGTGGAAGGATGTGGGGAAGCTGCTGGAGCAACTGAGGAAGCAAGGTGTTCAGCAGAGCCCAGCAAGTGTTTTAGGAGTGTTTTATTAGGTATGTGAGGTGTGGGGGGTGGGGAAGGCAAGGGTGTGTGGGGTGGAATGGAGGGGGATGTGGCAGGGAGGCAAGTTGCAGCATCCCCAGTGGTGGAGGCCGGCAGAGGCGGTGGCCACAGTTGGAGAACCAGAGGAGGACTGGGGAATGTGGCAGAAGAGGAAGGGGATGATGAAGGGGGTGTCAGTATCAAAGGCAGATTTGAAGAAGTAAGGAGGAAGAGGGGCAGAGGGGTCGCTGTCAGTAGGAGGGGCTCTTGCCCAGAGAACCTGGAATGTCTGGCATAGAGGGAAGGTCAGGAGTGAAGAGCAAAGAAAGCTTTGACATAGGGGAGTTTGGACCATTTGCCATTGTGTTGGCAGAAATTATCTAAATCTCATAAAATATTGAAATCTAAGGTTCCTGTCTCTGGCCAGACAGAACCATTGTCTAACTTGTGCTGTGGTCAGGCAGTGGTGCAGAGAAATTTGAGGTGCTTAGGTCTGACAGTGTCCAGAAGATTTAAGGTTTCTAAAGATTTTAAGAAGCAAGCAAGGGAGATGAGTTCAGCAGGTTTAGAATTGAGGTTGCCCATTTTAATTAAAGGAATGAGGAAGAGAATGGAAAGGGTAGTTAATGTGAGGAGATAATGCACAAAAAGAAGAAAAATGAGAGCTAAAGAAGGGAAATGAGAAGGCTTATGGGTGTCTCCAGGGGAAGAAGAGGTTGGCAGTGAGGCTGACTAGGAAGGGAAGTACCAAAAGGAAAAGAAAGACTGAGAGGACGAGGACAAGAGAGAAAAGAGGCATGAGAGGATAAGTGTGCCAAATCACCATGTGGGACTATTGTCCAGAGAGGCGTCCTTCTGTGGAGAGGGTCCTGAAAGTGAGTGTCCCAAAGTCCTTAGAAGCAGCTCCTCTATCCAGAATGGGGAGCTACCCTGTACGTTTTCTCTACCAATAAACTATCCCACCAGAGTTCTTGTCTGTGTCCTGGTGATTTCTCCCAATTTTAGCATAATTTATCTATCATATGGTGCCGAACCTGGCCGAGCCCCGGGATCTGCTATCTTTTGAGAATTGCAAGTAAAGAACTCGGACCGGACCTGGCTGTCATTACCAGCACAATTTAATGAGGAACAGGAAATCCAATTATCGTATGGCATGGAGAAGAAGAAGGAGAGGAGAAGAGAGGAGAGGAGAGGAGAGGAGAGGAGAGGAGAGAGAGAGAGAGAGATAGAGAAAGGGAGAGAGACAGAACATGATTGCTGAATTGGTGGTGAATGCAGTAGCTGGTATCTGGCAGCGGGTCCGGCCAGAGTCCTCACAACCGACCCTAATAGAATCCAGCGATCCAAATCATGGCACCATATGTTAGCTAAAAAGGTGGCAGGGTGAGGGATTGCCACAAAACTGAAACAGAGAGCACTCTGACAAAGTGAGAGTTTAATGGGTTGGTGGGGCTGGGTCTCAACTTGGGAGTGAGTAAAACCAGCAACCTAATGGCTGCAGGGGGTAGCTTGTAAAGGGAAAGAATGCAGAAAAAGAGAATGTTTTTCTGTTGTCTGGGGTTGTTTGGGGGCTGTTCAGGGAGGGTGTGGGGTCTGTACCTGGTGAAACTTATCGAGGAAAACATCTACTGTAAAACATGTTTTCTACAATTACAGGGCTCCAGGAACCCGTTGCAGGCACAAGACTTGGGAAACTTGTTTGTCAGCCTGTGGAGCATGCTCAGGTGATCACAATGCATTGGGTCACTAATTCCCGGAGCTGCTGTTGTCAGCTTGCAGGTGGCTGGTAGTTGGCTGACTCGATTCCTCCTAGGGGCCTTATGGTTTCTAGGTCTGGGGTCGCCTGGATCTGAACCCTATCACAAAATAAATATCTTAAAACAAATATTTTGAAAGCAAACTAAAACCCAAAATGGTACCTAACAAATAGGATCCTTAAACAGCTCAGAATAAACAAATGGACCCTCAACCAAACCAGTGGAGGTTGGAAAGGCCCAGAAAGAACTTAACACATCAACACAATCCACCTGAGAAGACCCCACCAGATGGCTGGACTCAAAGTGTCAATGCTGGTACCTGCTTCCATCCACATGACTCCTCTAATGAAAAGTAAATCACTCTTAGGGTCTCACGTTGTGGTGCCATAACAGTTGTCACAAAACAACTCTCACCTTAAATGGGATAAGTGCTAGCTTATTTTGGAGTCAAATGTGAGTGACCATAGCCTGGGAACACAGATTCAGATTATCCTAAATTCCATGTTTTTATAGTAACAGTACAAAGAAAAGTCATAAATGAAGACACTTTTCAAATACGTTGGTGGAAACACTAAGTAGGCAGATACACCAAAACAGAAATGTTAGCTATAGGCCGCAGATGCTATCTGATGGCATTCTTAGCTTTTTGATTGGTGGAAGTCGATTCTTAGAAACAGAGATATGCTGTGTACAGGGTTAAGGATGTCCCCAGATAATTTGTGAATAGGCTCTGGATCTGCAACATTCCAAACTCTTCACAGTCACTCAAGTGTTAATCAGTCAGTCAGCCTTGAAGGAAATTCAGCTCAAGATGTACGATTTTTTCTGGGAACTTTTTTTTCACAGTATGGAAAGATAATCATTTTAATCATTAAATGTTATCAAATAAATTAGTTTTATTACTGTTAGTCATATTACTATGGGCTACTCTTTAAAAAAGAACTCTGGAAGCAAAGGTCTCACATATATTCCTGTAATGATTAACATGTTTCCTTTAATTAGCATGCATTCATATGCAAATTGTTTTCCATTTGTGTGGTGATTTCACTTTCCTTTTCTAGGTTGGCATAAATATCCCCTTAGCTGTCTCATTCACTATATTTTTTTGCTTGGTAAACTGTTTTGTATACAAAATGCTAACATGATGAAAGAAGAGATCAGCATATTCTTTGATGCAGAAGACATTTTTAATGTTTCTGTGATTTCATTTGTCTGATTTTGTCTTTGTTGCTTTATGTTGGAACTGTTAATCTATTTTTGTTCATTTTTCTATATGCTAGAAGCATGATTCCAGTTCCTTTTTTGTACCACTGTACAATCAGCCAACCCCTATGCACAGTAGTACATCTGAAACTTCAATTATGCACCTGACCAAAACATTCAGGGAAATTAGTGTATCTTCATTTAATATGTATAGACTATTTGGTTATTATTTCTGTAACAATCCCCTAACTGCTATTTATTCACCAGTTAAGTATTATAAGTACACGAGAGGTGTTTAAATACTATTCCAGTATACATGAGACTTTATCATTTCTTGATATTTTGTATTAGAGTAAAACACCCATAAGATATGAAGGGTCCACTGCAGTAAACCCTGAGAATTAGGGTGGAAGCTACCAAAGGGAAGAGCTCAGGCAAGCTTCTAAGTACTAGCAGTGTTCTGATTCTTGAGGTGGGTGAATATTACCCATGGTCTACTTTGAGCCAATTGCATAGAAGTAAACTGTACATATGTCTTTTGTGAGCATTTTGTATATTTGTTTTCAAACCTTTTCAGAAGACAACAGAAAAGGAATGGAAGGACTTGCAAAGGAATGGAATAACAACTAAAAGTAAGACAGAAAGAGGAGATTGTGTACAAGCATTATTGGTCGTCAGGTAGAACAATTACCTACACTGGACATGGTTGCAGAACTGTCAGGGTGTTTCTCTGTGTGACTCTGTGTTAGAGTGTAAATATGTGATTCCCCTTAGCATCATTCAGGGGCCCTAAGTGAAGGCATAGAAGAGAGGATCAGCTCTGGTTGAAAGCCAGGAAGAACCAGGATCAGGAAGGATCTTTGTGAGTGTGAATATAAAAATGACACATTGAATGCAGACAGAGTACACTTAGCAAGAAAATAGGCACTGACTATTATGCTGAATTAGCATGATGGCCTTTGTTTATCTTTGACCAAAATAAGTGTCTAAAAACAAAATAGGCAAAAGAAGTTACAAAGCAAGTCAATAGAGCAGGATGTGGGGGAGATGAAGTCAAAGAAGAATCTACTAAAATATACTTTGTTCTAAAATGCCAGAAAGATTTCTAATAACTTGTATGTTAATGTAAAGAATATTATATATGTAAGTTCGAAAACAATAAGCGAATAGCAGCAGAACAGAGTTGCGGAGGCGACTCCTTTAGAAGTGCTTCACTTGCATGCAGGAGAACCTGAGTTAATGAGTCAGAACCCATCACAAAAACCAGGCATGGTGGTATGCACCTGTAATCCCAGAGCTTGGGAGATGGAGAAAAGGTGGCTCTGTGAGGTCTCTGATGATTAGCACAGCCTATTGGACAGTTATAGACCAGAAGGCTATTTTGTTTCAGAGAAAAAGATGGATGCAACCTGAGAAATGATACTAATGTGTGTCCTCCTGCCTTCACATACAAGCACACACATGTGCATCTGCACCCACACTTCCACCCTCCCACATTCCCACATAGAAAATAAAACCAGTCCAAAAAATTATTTCCCGTTTTCCTAAAATGCTTCAGGATTACAAACATAAAACAAACACTTGTTCTCCAAATAAAGAATGAAAATTAAAAATCAAAGGAGGCCAAATATTTTCCATGCAATAGGCCTGATCTGATTCCTGGAGCTTGGTTCCAAAAAGGCCTTCAACAAACCTCAGCTAAGTGTTTGCCCTTTCTCAGAGACCTCTCGGCATATCCCACACATCTCTACCATATGTGAATGAGGCTCAGCAGCTTCCAGATTACTCAGAGGCTATTTGTTGGGTACTTTCAGACACTACATTGGTCACTACAAGTAGAAATACTTCCATCCCACTTGCCTTCTTGAGTCTTTCTTCCTGTCTTCCTCTAACTGTTCTGTCATTAGGGATACAGGGATACAGAGAAACGTTGAGATTGGAGAAGGCTCAGAAGGATCTCGGTACAGGGTGGTATTCAGCCAGGGGCCAGTATCTGGTGGAAAGCTCTGAACTGAATAAACAAAGCTGGATGAAGAGTGATCAGCAGAGGGTCAAGTGAGGCAGGCAGTAGAGGAGCAGGCAAAGCTGGATCTGAAGGTGAAGCAGGCTGCAGAACCAGAGAGCACAGGGATCAGCAGCCAGGTTCACATAAAAGCTCAGAGCTAGAGTGTTGGTCTCAGACAGTGGATGGTTTGATTTCTGCTTCTAATGTTTTCTAGATGTGTAACCTTAAGCAGGGTGCTGACTTTTCCTGGCCTCATTCTTGTCTAATGAATGTTGCATGTGTTTGGAAATAGGGATGAAGATGAGGTGGAAATGGGATGGTTAGGTACAAAAGATTCCCACATAGCCAAGACTGAAGGTTCAGAAAGCTAGTGTGTCCATATCCCAAATAGCTCCTCAGCATGTCAGATGCAGACAGCAGCACTTTCCACAGGTTTGACCCCTGGCAGGAGTTATAAAAGGACACGGATATGCACGTAAGTGTGGTGGATGCTGTCAACCTTTCTTGACCACTGGATGCTTATTCTAGGCTGGCTTCTTCCTTACCTTTCAGTGCTGATCAGAGCTCACTCATAAGTGACAATGCTAGAACCTGTGGTATTGGCAGCCTACAGCTGGGAACAAACTCTAAGCATAGCAGCAATCACCACCATCTTTTCCTCTGTTTTAAAAGCCCCCTTTCCTGCTGCCCCAGCAGCATTTCCTTACTCTCTGCCCATCTTACTAGCATTTTCTAAACATCCATGTCTGATATACTTTCAAATATTCCCCCATTCTCCCCTCCTAAAAAATATTGTTCCTCTGACCCAGGCTTCTCTTGCTATTTTTTTCTCAAATGAAATGCCTCAGGGCAGTCCTTTACCAGCTGCTGTCTACAGTGCACTCCTCAGGTCCCTGGGCCTATTACCATCTGTCCTCATAGGTCACGCAACATCTGTGGTGCAGGAAGAGACTGTGGGTTGACAAAGAAGAAAGTATAGGCACAAGGGTCTTAGAAAGGGCAGGTAAACAGACACAGACACACCACTACACACACCAACGTCCTGATGCACACGAAGTGACAGCACAGACAAACAGACATAGATAGATATATACCACATACAAAGAAATATGCAAATAGTAATAGGCTCAGATGAACAGAGGAAAACACACAGAGAGAAATGCACAGATGCCGATACATACCAATATCCATGCACTTACAAAGACAGACTCTCAGAGAGTGCTCATATACATACAAGGAACAACAAACACTCATAAAGACACATACGTACAGTGACATACACAGGCACTGAAAAATGCAGAGGCGTCATGTGCATACACAACACAAACACACAAGGACACATGTAAAATGATGACCTACAGACACACACAGAAACAGAGGCACACAGAAGGACCTCATGTACATACATGCTAATACATACACTCTCACACAGAGGGATACAGGCACAGGGGAACGCACAGCCCAAAACACCATTTTCCAGGAGAAGATGAGCAGGTAAGCCAAAGGCCATTGTTCCAGAGTAAAAAGGGAGTTCGACGTGAGGGTTACAGACCTTTCACCAGGAAGGCAAAGGGCATCCTAGACTTGTTTCACCAGGGGTGAGTCCGGGTTTCAGGGGTCTTTCTGCAGTTTTGACAGAAGTTGTTCTTGTGCTCTTCACAAGTCACAGTGCTGAGCAACTTGATGACAATCCTGAAATGTCTTACTCCTTCAGGGAAGGAGGTGGGAGGGTGGCATTCTTGTCAGGACACTTGGAAGATAACTGAGCTTGGAACCTGGAGAGGCAGCTGTGTGGGATCCTGCTCTCTGATCCAGACCAGTGAGCGGGCTCCCAGACAAGGAGCAAGGTCTGAACCCAAACCCAGGAACCCTGGGTTCCCATGCCCTGAAATGACTCACCTTGCAGTTCATACACACTGATTCAACCTTAATCAAGCAAGTGAAAGACAGAACTGGACAACTTGGTTTTAGCAAGTCCTAGCAGAAGTTTGGGGGGAGGCATTTGGATGCTAGAAACCAACTTGTAGTTGAAGCCTGGCTACTAGGCTGGTCCTTCACCAATGCAAGTGAGGAGGAGCCAGGGAGTCTTGCCTCCTTTCCTCTTTCCACATTCCTATCGTTCTACTTAGGGGCCTTCATTGAACATATTCATTCTTACTCATTTTTATTAGAATTACAAATGCCTTTTGTCTCTTGTTTTGAATTATTTTAAAGTAAGCAGCTTGAACACAAATTATTCCTTTCTAAACACTCTCCTCGTTCTGTTGCTCTTAGCTGATCTTCTCTCTTTGAGTTCTTGACAATGGAGGCATGGACCAATCCTAGCTGGGCATTCTCTTACTCCTAAGTCTGGCATGTGTCTCTGGGGAACATCATAAGATGAACTCTTGGCCTTTGTCCTTCCAGATGAAGCAAACATTCATACTGGGTTGTGTTGTTTGTTTTATTTTTCTATGTTAAATTGACAGGCTTGAAAGCATAGTATGATCATCTGGCATTTATAAACATAAGCAAGCCTGAAGCCTTTGCAGAGAAAATCAGAGCTGTGGGGATGTGGGTCAAGGCCTGACCAGCAATGTGTCAGTTTTAGAGCTGGTGGGATGACTGGAATAGAGAGCCACAGAAGGTAAGGAATGCTGAAGGCTCAAAATTATTTAAGATGCTGAATGAATGTATTTCTGTGAAGGTCCTATCTTCCTCTAAAAAGGATTGTATGTGTTTGTACTGTTTCTATGGACTTCCCTTTTTGAGGATACCAAGTGTTGTAAGTTGGGAATAGATACCTACTCACTGTTTCCTGAGAGTTTCTATGATTCCGCAACTGGCCCCTATCCAGGGCTTATTTCTTTTCTCTAACTCTACTCAGGACTGTAGAATCCAGAGACCATAGTCCTCTCTTTTCTTCAGCCACCTTTGCCCTCACAGTTGCCCAGAGTGCTCCAGGAAGCAGGCATGTAGGAGGAGATGGTGACACCATGACATCAGGAGTAACCATGCTAATCTCCCTTGAGTGGTCTGTTCCTGTCCTCCTGTAGCAACACAGCTGGTTCCAAATATGCCATACTTGAAGTCTGAAGTTAGGGTGTTTTCCCCCACCCCCACGTTGGAAAGCCTCCTGCATGCAGGCCCACACCCAGGAGTGTTTTGTGCATGGTTTCAATTGGTTATTGGACTCAGTGAGATAGAGAGATAGTACAGTTTTTCTCAGTTCAATAAGCAGTTATTCTCTATCAGACTTGACAAGTTCTTAGGACCTGTAAATCCAGAAGTCCAGTCTCTTAGATGGCAAGCAAAGATGCAGATGGCAAAGTCTCACTCCCAGAGTCTCTGAGTCAACAGATCTGCTGGAGCCATAGAAGTTGCTTTGATGGCAAGTACCTCCCAATCCTCTGAAACAACATGCCTTTTGGGTAAACTAGAGGAAGAATTGCTGTCATCAAATGAAGTTCAGAATCAGCCCCCTTCCCTTCTGCTCACTGACGTGTCCAGCTTTAACCCTAGGACTAATGTGAACCTCCTTCCCTCCCCTCTGACCATAAAAATCTTTCAAGTTCAGGAAGCTCCAGTGCTGAGCAGGTTGTGACTCTTCTCAGTTTAACTGCTGTCAACAACTTTGAACCAAGAATCAGAGTTCTCTACTCACAGTGATAATTCCATTGAAATGTTTCTGCCTATGTCCATTCCCTTCACTACTAGACCTTGGAGGGCAAGGGGAAAATTTTTTCCTTTAAGTCCCTCTGACCACATTAGTATAGGCCTCAAACTATGGCTGTTAAACATCCAATAAGATTAGTTCCACCAGTCTGATACTTTTAATTATTATGTGCTATGTAGATAAGGCTTGGGTAAAAAACCAAATATTCTAAGATAAGCCTTGACTAAATATATGTTTTGTTCTTTAAACTAGTTGACAAAACTATGACCATAGAAATTTTAAGATTATATTATTTTTGTCTCATCCTTTATATATCATAACAAACCAAACAGACCTTTATCACTTGCTTAGGCTTCCTCATTTTTTCTGTCTATTTTGGAAAGTATCTCCATCCCCATATCCTTTTAACATCTTTTACATTCTCATTTTCTTTTTTTTAAATAATTATAAGAAATAATAGCATTAACAAATAAATTTTTCATCTGTTGTGAGACTTCTTTTCCTGGGGATGCTAAGCAATGCTTATTCCCTTTTAAGGTTCTAGTGTCAAGCCAATGTTTGATTAAAGTTTTACTGGGGAACCAATGAATTTATTGGGCTTACTTGAGAAAACTGAGGGATTGCTGAGGTATGTATGACCTGAGGGTATGCACACTGGAAAGCCTTTACCCAGCATGGCTCATGCCTTATCTTCTTAGCATGTATGGTCTTAAACACCCAAAAGGAAATTATAACTAAAGAGTAAAGTCATCAGTATGTTTCTTTAAGAGTTCAAGATATTACACTTCCCAGGCATTAGGCTTAAGTCTATATTCTCTGTGAGTTCGAGGCCAGCTTGGTCTCCATAGCGAGTCCAGGCCCACTAGGGCTACAGGGAGACCCTGTCTCAAAAAGACCAAAAAAATTATTTAAACAATTATTTCTCATTGATGATTTTGTTCCTGACCAGAAAGTGCTGCTCAGATGTAATACTTCAAATCTTGGTCTCCAGTACTGTAGTGCCCACCTGTAGCTAAGGGAGACAACAAGCTATTGTTCTAAAATGATGGCTAAATTTGTTTTCTCCCCCATCTAGA
>NW_008355655.1:202075-203619 GCF_000622305.1 Nannospalax galili
CTTTTGGAAGCCCTTGTCAAGAAATTCCAATGGACTCTCATATGAATACTTGAAAATTGCCCTGTTCTAACTTTTCTACTTCCCTATCTAGAACTTGTAATGCTAGTTACTATTGCTTTTACTTCTCCTTCACATCTCCTATACACAAGTCAAGGACTTTCTTTTCCCGCCAGAGACAAGAGTTATGCAATTTGGGAGTCCTTTAGATAGACCCACTGAAGGGGTACTCCAATTGCCTCACCCTGTGTCCCTGTTCAGCATGGAAGAAGCCAGAGCAGTCTGTGTCCCTGATTCCCTGTCTGCAATTTGGGTAACCTCTTCAGAGGGTGGCATGATAAGAATAGGAGGTAGGAATTGGCTAGGCAGTTAGGGTAAAAAGACTCCAAAGAAAAGTATTGGCTGAAAGTCAAAATGTCCTTGAGCCTGTTGGCAAGACACTCTATTCCAAAGGCCAAAAATGTCAAAAGTATTTGGGTGTTTGTATCTAATCCTTAAAAGATTTTAGGGTTACCTCTTCGGGGGGGATATTAGAGTAGCCAAAAGCCCCTTAAAATAAATAAATAAATCAAAGAAGAAGAGAGAGTACATGAAGTTATCAGAAAAAAGTGATGGGGAGATATGGGAGGAGTTGGAGGGGAGGGAGTGGGCATGGATTTGGTCAAAACACCTTATATGCATTTATGAATTTCTCAATAAATTATTTATTTTTTTAAAAAACGGAAGCAATGAAACCTGCTGGACTTTACTTCTGCCTGAGCAAATGTGTCTATAATGCTGCTGCTTCTGTAGTGTCCACTAACATAGACTCCAGCTTTTTCAGCACTTCAGTGTGGACTGAATACCAGGGGCTCCCAAGGAATCTTCCAGGACTTCAGCACCAGACTAGGACTGCTGAGATATCCAACTCAATGTGTGAGCAGGTACCAAATTTCACTCTCCCATTTTATTATGTACATGCACAGAGACACACATATATCCACATAGACATACACAGGCAAACATACACAGACAGATAAGCATGCACACAGAGAGACTCACACATACATAGCTGCACAGACACATACAAAAATACAGACATAGATACACACAAACAGAAAACTACTATCAGTTCTGTTGGTCTAGAGAATAAAGCCTAATTCAGTTTGTTGAACATATTTTCTATAGGTATTGCTCATTTCTATATATTAAAAAATTATATTCATGACTTTTGTCAATTTTAAAAGTAGGTGGCTTTTTTGTTAAGGATTAGTTTCAGTTACAGATATAATTTAGATATTAAACCTTATAGGATATATGCTCTGAAAATATTCTCTTCTATGCTAGAAGATTTCATTACATCTGGTTAATTATTTCTTTACTCACAGTAATACAGACCTCTTCCAGTTTCAAATGAACAATGCCAACTTCTAAGCATCACTAAGATCCAAAGTCTACATGTTTTCAAGTGTTGTAGCAACAATGCCACCTGTTAGTTTCTACACTGCTCTGTCTCTCTCTCTACATATATATATATATATATATATATATATATATATATATATACA
>NW_008355655.1:204746-230782 GCF_000622305.1 Nannospalax galili
ATTCTTCCTTTCCATGTTTTTTATACTGCCTGTAATTATTTAAGTATACTTTGCTATGCTGACTTGTAGTAAAGGCACCAAGGTGGTCTGGATCTAGATAACCTATCCATAAACTATAGTGAATACCATGAAACTTTCCTTCCTTGAATATTTACCCATCTATTATTTCCTTCTTAAACTCCTGTATGAGGAAGTGGTTCATCAATGGGCTCAGGGATTCTGAATATGCTCTTCTTTCCCTTAAGCGGATGCCATAGCCTACCTCTCCTTTACTCATAGGCAATTCCTAAGTCTGTCTTAACTGTAGGCAGCAATCTTCTTTCAGTATCCCTTTGATCTCCTTGAGTCAACTCTAGGGACTGAAGCAGGGGGATTATTTACAAATAATTCTTCTTGCTGTAACTTATCTAGAATTTTCCAAGGTTGCCTATTCTTAGCTACTTATCGTTTGAGACAAGAGAGGAGCATTTGGAGGAAGTCTAATATCAGGCTACTGAGCTCCCAGAAAATCATCTGTATCTAGTCTCTCTTCAGGTGGGCCTAATGACCTGAGTAGGTACAAAGCAGTTCCTCTATGAGGAAAGAACAGGAATGAAGACAGCAATGAAGACAAGCACTACAGCAGAACAGCCAAGGACACGGCATGCCTTTTTAACACAGCCATCTCCAGGAAGCATTCTTCCTTTGAAGTTTTCTCAGCCTTGACCCACGGAGAGTTCCTCACGCGGGCTCCACTGGAGGTGGCGTAACACCTTCAGCCTGTAGTTCCTTCAATCAGACACTCATCCACAAGAGGTTGTTCTCCTCCATCCACTATGCTCATCCCCTCCAATGTCCTGAACTCCACTTATGTACTAGGGCCTGTGGCTGCAGTAGAGGAATGAAAGTGTTGGCACAGAGCTGGGGGATCATATTAGGGTACCTGGAAATAAGGATAGGGAAGGCCAGAAAGGTAAAGGCTGCAGTTGAAATGTACTAGCAGTACACATAGAGATCCAGATGTTTTGTCAGGGGAAATCCAAATGACTGTGGACAGATTAGTCCTTTTAGACTGGACTTGTCCCTGCCAAGTCTTGGTCTGGTTTCATTTACAGCCTCCTACATTCAGACCTTAATTTATATGAGTATTTTCCTCCCTGGGTATAGTGAATATGACAAGGAAACACAGGTGTCTGTCTTTTAATCTTCAAAGAACCTGGAGTGATATGAGTCCCATCCCTTTTCATTTGGTGACTCTTGCCCTTGTTTTGCTCAATCCCCTCTGGCCACGAAGGACTAATCAAGCTCATTTTTAGGAATTTTCCTCTGCTGGTCTCTGGACATTCCTCTGTCCTCGATGGTCTCCCGTATTGACCCCGTCTTTCAACAGGTCCTTCTCTCTCATGTATCTGCTGCAGAGTGAATCAGATGTCTCAAATTTTGAAGGCCTGTTATGTGGTAAGCCTAGCATTAGTCTTCCTTTCAATGACAGAGGTATATAATGAGTTGACCAGCACACATGTTTCTTTAAGTCCCCTGCCCAAATTCTCAGTAGAAATTGTTAAAGCTAAGAGTGCTCTGTCCTTGTCCCTTAGACTGAGGTGTGCTTCTGTGTCTTTCCACAACCCCTTTATCTCCTTCTTCCTAAATCCATCCTCTTGTTCCTAACTCCCACTGCACAAAGCACAAGGCTAGAAATCCAATAACGCAGGACTCTTGTTTTCCTTGTTCTATTCACGTGTTCAGCATGGCAGAGGTCCCATGAGACTCTCCAGAAGGGGAACCACCATGGTCTCTGAACTATAAGGCACAGGTGATAGTTCTGGGGCTGGATCAGTAGCACAGGCCTCTGGGATTTCTCCTGAAGGAGTGCTGTTCAAAGATGAGAAACAGGTACCCAGATGTTCATGGACAGATGAAAGCTGAGAATGTTTTAAGATAAAGATAGGAATCCAGAATCCACAGCTTTAAAGGCTGTGAATATTATTCAACCTCACTATGTATCTCAGGATACTGAGGCCCACGGAGTAGTGATTTTTTTCCCACTGTCACAAGAGAAGTTGGTGATAAGGAAGGCTGGAAACTGAAACCGTGCCTTTTAAACACAGGGGAAAGATGCTGGGTAGTGGTTGATAGGAATACAACCCCATGGGTAACAGATTCTCCTTACCTCCTGGATTATTGAATCTACCTGGGCCTAGAGCTTATGCACAGTTTTCTTCTAAGCTGTAAAGGAACAATCATGGCTTTTTTGATCCCCGTACTCCATCTTGTCCATTCTAAACTACCCTACACTTGTCCAGTCTTTCCTCCATACCTCAAACATAACTGGTATAAAATTGGGACCAGTGAACACAATGTTAATGCATGATTGTAATCACAGTTACACCACAAAATTTATGTGTAAAGAAGTAAAGGTCAGTCCCAGATGATTTTACTGGTGAATAGTAACAAATACTTAATGAAAAACTGTGGCAGTCTGACAGAAACATTTTCATAAAATAAAAGATAGAGCACTTCCTCATGTGATTTAAGACTTATTGTCACTAGTGGAAAGAAATTTACTGGTGAAAAGCTTAATAATTCTTTACCACTGATAAGTATGGTTTAGATTTCATTTAAATTTTTAAAAATATTTTATTATTTTTATTTCATATGTATGTGTGTATTGCCTGCATCTACGTGTGAGTGCATCCATGTCGTGCAATGCCTACAGAGAACAGAAGAGACTGTCAGATCCCCTGGAACTGGAGTTATGGACAGTTGTTAGTTGCCATGTGGGTGCTGGGATTCGAACCCAGGTCTTCTGCAAGAACAGTCAGTGTTCTTAACTGCTGAGCCATCTCTCCAGCCCCTCATTTAAAATTTTTAATCTAGCATTCATAATAGTGGGTTAGAATATTTTCACACGTTTATTATTGTTGTACTTTGCTCATTTCCACTGTAACTGTCCTACCTTGTTCAACCCCCATCCAACCGCTTCCTTTCTATAAAGAGATCATTTTCTATATATGTATGTATATATGTATATATATATATATGTCAATGTAGATCCACACAATACAAACATGTTATTTCTTCTTATGTATGTACACCACCCCCTTGTTTTCCCCAGCCTTTGCTTTCTTCTCAGAAGAACACTCTTCCTTCTATTTTGATGTAGATTATTTGTGTGAAAGAAAACATGTAATACTGGAAACACATAAATAAAGGTCTTGTAAAAGAATTAAAAATTAGGCAAAATGTCTCTGTGTAGATTCTTAAAATATTAATACAACATTATAATTTAGTCCATAGTTGGTAAAATGACTCAAACAAAATTTAAATTAAGAGCATATAGATTAAAAAGGAGGTGATAGAACTTTATTTATTTCAATATGTTTTTATTGATTCTTTGAGAAATTCATACATGCAAACAATGTATTTTCATCATGTTCCATTCCTCTTTCCTCCCTGTAAACTCCTCACAGATCCAATCCCCAATCCTACCATCTACCAACTCGGCATATTTTTTTTTTTTTTTAAGAGTTCCTGTTTAATCTTTTTTTTTTGTCTTTTTTTCTGAGACCAGGTCTCCCTGTAGCCCCAGCTGGCCTGGAACTCACTATGTAGACCAGGATGACCTTGAACTCAGAGAGATCCACCTGCCTCTGCCTCCAGAGTGCTGGGAATAAAGGTGTGTGCCACATTACCCAGCTGTTTTTATATAATTTTAATTTTTATTTAATTTTTGTGATTTTCATAGAGTATATTTTGATGGTATTTTAGATCCTCTCACTTATTGGCACCTCTCCCCAGTGCCCTCTGCTCAATTATATATATATATATAGTCAGCCTATTATTTAATTTGTGCCTCCAAATGTTAGTCAATGTGGGAAATGTGGGTTCATCCACTGGGCCCATCAAGAGTCCCAAGAGTAACACACTGTGTCCCTTCCACTCCCAGCAACCATCAATTGACAAAAGTTTCTTGGGTTTGGATTTCTTACCCACTTCACCATGTGTATGCTAAGATTTTGTCTGTTTGAGCTTACATAGATTTCCACTTTTTTAAATGCAATATTTTGATGAATACTTTGAGAATTTCAAACAAAATATTTTGATTATATTCACCCCTGCTCCTCTTCCAACGCCCCCTTGATCCTCTCCCTACCTGCTCACTCCCTGCAACCTTTGTGTACTCATCCTTTTAAATAACCAGGGAGTCACACACGTTTAAAGAAAATGACCTCACCCTCCCCAAGAAAACTTCAAATGTTCATAGCTCCTTATCTGGTGCAGGGGGGAGGTGTCTCATGAACCCCTCCCCCATTTATGCTACAATATTGACTGATTTACTCTCGATCATGGTCAGAGGACATAGCATTTTCCTGGTCCCAAACTCTGGTTCTTACTGCTTTTTTGCCTCCTCCTCCACCACAGTCCCTGAGCATTGGGGGAGTGGATATGGTACAGATATCACATTTATGATGGAGTGCTCCATAGACACTTATTCTTTGTACCTTGACCACCTGTGAGTTTCTGAGTTAAACACCATCCACTGCACAATGAAACTTCTCTGGACAACCTTCCATTAAAAATGACATAATATCTTTCATAGGAAAAGCTACATACTTCAGAAAGCAAGTCACGTCCTGTGATGGGAAATTGTAACAGGAATCAATGCTTTCAAATCAGACAATGGGGAAAAAGTTGAAAGTCACAGCTTTTATTCCTGCTCCTGCCAATAGCAGGCCATGGAAGTAATGTTCAAAGCGTGAGCACAGGTAGTAGAATCTTTACAATATTTATAAATAATTCAAACTCATCACATTTCCACTCTGGCATTGGTGGCACTTGGTCATGGTGCCTTCTGGTCTATGCTACAGGAATTTAGGCCATGCACACTGGTCTATGTGATTGGGAGCAATGCATGGGTGCCCATGTGACCTGAAGCCCTGCTCAGGGGTCTCTACACCATGGATCAAAAAGGGGGGGATCATGACCTGGAATTATAAGCAAGGAAGTAAATTTACAGAAGCCAAAGTAAAGACTAAATATCTACTGATATTCTTTTTTTAAAAAATAAATCTTTAAAAAGTTTATTTTGGAGTGAGAATATGTCACTACTACTATTTAATCCTGGTGCTTTCAAGGTAAGTAGTTTTGATACAGGACAAATCTTGATACGCTTAAGTGATTTTTTATGCTGAGTCATGTACTTAATAAAGGCACACTATACTGAATAAGAAAAATAAGTGTTAAGTTCTTGATCTTTTAAATTAGAATTTCATAAAGTGCTTTTTATAAAATCTTACATATTATAGTAATCAGATATAATTTCCTTAGCAAAGGTCCCTTGAAAAGTTATTGGCACTTGGCATTCTGTCTCATCTTTTTGTTTCATTTTGGTAACTTAAAATTCTCTTCACGCTTTCTCTTCCACTTAAATTTTCTTTAATAATTCATTCAATAAGGTGAACTTTAACTTGGTGCAGTAGAGGTCAATTTTCAGGTAGTCTTAGGAGTTTGGGAATTTCTGGGCATAAACTGATTCTTAATGATTTAAATAAACTTGTATTCAAATGGCAAGTTTTAGAGTCCATGATTTGAGATGACGTTTTAAATGTGCATTTTATCTTCAAGTTTTTCTGCTGTTTGCTCAAAGCCTTCTGGTTATAAGCTGATAGCTGCCACAGGTGTAACATTCATCTTATCCACCTGAAGAATTTCTTTGAATTCCGAAACTGGGAAAAGCAACATTAAGATGGTTATGATTCTTGCTGCTCCTAGAATTCCAACCACCATGATGTTCAGAACCATAAAGAACACTGGAAACACACTGCTCCAAAACTTACAGAAAACTTTCCTGAACTTTTCCATCCATTGACATATTACCTTATATGAAGACAGAGGCTCTTCTCTGAGAGGAGTTTCAGGTTATTTGCCAGGTAAAGCATTTTCATCTACAGTGGTTTCCACATTCCTGGTGAGATACTGGCTGGTAGTCTTCAGTGAACTCACACTTTCTTTTTTGGAAAGGTTGGGAAGAGTAACTAAAATGTCACTGTCTTGGGAAATAGAATAAAGCATGCTTTCTTCCAAAGGAACGGTATAGTTTGAGTGTCTCAGGATTCTCTGGTTCTTAACTAAAATATCAATTTCAGTAACATCCTTTTGTAGACCCCATGAAAGAAAAAATAAGCACCTTTTAAACATGACTTAATTTCTTTTTTTTTAAAATCCAATTTGTATTTATATTCAAGAAAAGAAGAAAAACCCTTGAAGCCTTCAGTGCCCAAAAAATATCACTTGAGACATATTATACTAAATACATTTATCATGTGGCTACTTTTTAGCTAGTTATTTCTGTGTCTGGTACAGCTGAATTTAAATAAAATTTCTCCATGCACAACTTTTTCATAGGACATTTTAAAAATGTGTTAAAAATTACACTTGAAAGTGAGCATTGCACAAGGGTGCACTTACCTACATGCAGGCAGTACATGCATATACATAAAAATAATTGTGAGACTCAAGAGGCCTGTTTAAAAAAACAGTCACAAAACAATCTCCACTCTCCTCTTTCTTTAATCTCTGTCCTCATTTTACCAATGCAAATTATAAATTTCACACCAATTATAAAAAAGGTGAATGACTTGCTCCTGTTTTCTTTTTCTTGTCCCATTTATACAGTGAGTATATTTAAAGGGCTAAAAATATTTGGTATGGGGGTTTTTGTTAGTTTATATTTTTCCTGTTATAATCTGAGAATCTGGGGTCATGGTTATAAACTTTCAGGTCTGGCCCAACTTTGTTTATTTTTTCTGTTCAAAAGACATTATTAAAAACTGGGCATGGTGGCACACACCTTTAATCATGTTATGTTTCTGGTAGATTCCTAAAATTGTGGCATAGCTTCCAATATTCTAAAATGGCGGCCCAGGCTTGACCCAAGCAAAGTTCCTCTCCTTATTTTGAAACCAACCAATCCTGAGCTAAACTGCCCAGCCAATGTCATGGGAAGTTATCCAACCACCTAACTGCCTATAAAAGATGTCTGACTTCCCCTGCTTGCTGCTGTTTCCCTCTTCGCCTTAGAGGAGAGGCAGCCTAGTGGTCTGTTTGCTCTAAAATAAACTGCTGTCCCCCATGGAGTTGTCCTCGTTGGTAGTCTTCACTCCACGCTTCCATACACATGGTATGCAAAACCTTGAGGGAATGTCTGGGCTACTTACGACCCGGTTCCTTCTTTTACTGAACCAAATTGATGACCAGGCATTCCTGCCTGTGATATGAATCATCTTGCCAATGCCGACTCCCACCACTCACCACATCAGGCTTGAGACTATGAGTCCATCTGTCTTCCTCTTCCCTGCTCATCCTCTGACAGAGTTCAGGTAAGTGCTCTCTGGAGGAGCAGCAGATCTACATCTCTGTCTCTCTGTCTCTGTCTCTGTCTCTGTCTCTCTCTCTAACCCTCTTCCCTGTCCCTCTCCATCTCTCCCTCTCCCTCCTTTGTCTAACTTCCTGCCTGGAGGTCTTCCCTTCTCTCTGGAGGTGTTTTACTGAGTTTGAAGTCATACCAGTATGCAGAACATCTTCTCATGCCCTGCTGGGGCCACCCCTCACTTGGCCTTGGGATGCTTTGACAAGGGACTTGGGCTCTGTTCTCTCTCAGAATGGCAATCATGACAAGGAGTCCTGTCAGGGCTGCTGCTTCAGAGAACTGGTTATCTCAGGTAACTGGAAGATCTTGTAAGGCAGCAGGAGGGGCTGATTTCTCTCACTGCCTGCTCTGCAATTTTCTCAATTAGTTAATTTTTTCGCAATTAATTTTAGTTTGCTTTTTCATCAGTCTTTTTGATACCTCCTTAATTTTTCAAAGTGGAAACATTTTCTGTTATATCTTACAGATATTACTTATTGTGGATATTTGTTAGTGGATGGTGGTTCAGGTAAAGCATTTGGAATTTTTATGGTCAGTAAGTGAGAGGAGAAAAACCAAGTCAGCATGTTAAGGACGCAGGGACCACACTGGAGTACCAGAAATAGTATGAGCAGAGGGACAGCTAATGGGAGGAGCCAGAATGCCCAATTCCACACATTGATTCATCAGTTTCAGCAATCTGCTATTTCCAGTTTCCTTTTTGTAATTCTTTCTTTTAGCAGTTGGACTACATCTTGGCTATTTCTGATTGTTTTACATAAAAGCATCATTCTTCATTTAAAAAGAACCAGATACCTCCCTTTTCAGCAGCCTGCAGACCTCTCTCCCTCCTCTTTGTAGGACTATACTTGCTATTGAATCTGTTTGGTCTTTGGGGGCTACTAATGATTTGGCCACTCATTTTATGTCACCTACCAAATCTCTGGATAATTGTTTGTAGAAAGTACCTGATGTAGCAATTCTTGCTGTTTCTGTGCCCACCCAGGCATTACATCAATTAGTAGATGGAGGAATTGGAGACCACTTCTAGAATTGTGAGAACTTGATTGTCAGGGACGATGTCCATTTAAGGAGTGAGGAAAGCCAGGGTGCAAGTACCTTTCCAGTTACTGGATAGGCATTCTTCCCACAAGTTGGGGATGATAATTTCTACATAGGTTTTTGAAAACAGTAGTTCTTAGAGGGAGAGTTCATAAAGGTTTTGCTACATTGACCATGAGCCAGATCACCTACTGGCTTTGTCTCCAGCTTACTTATAAAATGTGAGGGGGGGCTTTTGAAACAGGTGGACTGCTCTCATCACAAATTTTAACATAGAGGAATCCTAGGAACTTAATCACAGCCACATTTGTTACTGGTACCAGTGTGGCCAGAAATCAGGGAACTTCAATAGATAAGCAAAGTCAGCAATTCCTCCCTAACCAGAGGTTATTATAATTGAGAAAGTGAGAAGTTGAGTTCAGATCTTGATACAAGTGATGGTCTAAATCATGAAACTTATCTGATTTGAGTCTGGGTATGAGCTGATAGTTTAGGCCAATGATGCAAAATGCTGGGCCTGAAACACTAGGGCAAGTCCAGTTTGGCAATCTCCAATAGTACTGAGAGTTTATTTCCCCTATCCAGTATATCCTTCCATTCTTACAACAGTTAAAGTTTTCCTCTGCCTTGTAACATTTGTTAGGCATACTATGGTAGATAACAGGGCAGGAACATAGAGATAATACCATAATTTCTGCGTAGGTTTTTGAAAACAGTAGCAAAGATTATAGGAAGAGGGCCAGGAATAGGTCCGCTGGGAAGAATAGCAGGATAGCGGACATAACCATTCTGTATTACAAAAGTCTGTCCTTCATGAAGACAGTAGTGGGGGCCCAGTTTGACCCACCTATAAAGGTATTTATTCCAAGACGGCAGGCTGTCCTGCAGAAAACTGAATTGTTCATAGAGAATTTATCTCATAGCCTTAGAGCTTAGTGAACCACAGGCTGTTATAAAGAAAGCATAGACTGTTATTTAAAAAAGCAGAAAACCCCTCCAAGACTCCCATTATGCCTATGTAAAACACTGCTAAGGCAATCCTTGTTATCAACTTTATTTGTTTTGAGCTCTCTCAGCCAGACCTATGGAAAGAGTAAGGTTAATAATGTTATTGACTTTAAGTGAACATGGTATTCCCCATTGAATTTCTCGGATTCCACTGGACATTGACAAGAAGGTTTCCAGGTTAGGGCTACAGGGTCTTCGGGTGCTGGATATAATTCTTTAATTTCAGCTATGTGTAGAGTGACCAGCTTCAGGTGTGGCCAAAGCTCGACGGCAGGAACAAAAGGTGATCTTGAGTGGATTCGCAGGATCCTTGGTCACCATTCGATAGACTGGTTTTTCAGCTGGGGCAGCAGCCTTAACTTGAGAACGTTGGATACGGGAATTTATACCTGCAACTTTTAAGACAGTAGGAGTAGTTAGAAGCACGGGTTAGGGTTCCTTTCAGGAGGGTTTGAGAGGTATCTTATACCAATCCTTGATCCATACCAGGTATCCTGGCTTGTGAGGGTGTTCTGTGTTACTTATTGGCTGGGGAAGCCTCTCTACCTTCCACTAATGTAGCTAGGTTATGGTATTAGCCACAAGTTGTAGCTGAGTATGGATCTCTGTTTCCCACTTCCCTCTAGTTCCTGAAAACTCTTATGGGAGAAGGGGTTTTACTAAACAGAATCACATAAGGCAAGGGATTAACTCCTGCTTAGGGTGACCATCTCACCTGCAATAGCCATAGGCAGTACTGAAGTCCAGGATAACTGGGCCTCCTGACAAAACTTATTCAGGACTGCTTTTGGGATCTGGTTGATATACTCTACTTTCACTGAATTGAACCCTGTCAGTCATACATAAAATTCATTTTAATTGCAGTCTATCATAGTGGGTTTCAAGTGGGGAAGCAGGCATTGCCCCGAACAGAACTAGTTTCACCTTACCTGGCTATACATATTGTGGGGAATTAGATTCCTCTTGGCATAAGTCCTGTACATATATTTCTTGAACTGGGATCTGACTCACAGGTAGGGACTGGGTCCCCCACAGTCAGACACCATCTTACAGTCTTATGAGGCAGTGACACAACTGCAGGTTTCGGGACCCTCTCAGACTTTATGGCTTCATAGACATGGAACCATACATACAGGCACAACTGATACGTTTTTTCACACTAGATTCTAGACAAAAACCTCCTGATCAGCTTTCTTACCTGAGGCATTTACAAAAGTTGCAAGGAGTTGATCAAGGTCCTCTTCCACTGAGCTAATGGGCCTATCTACTAAGGTTCCCCAAGGCAACTTACCAGATCCTGAATTCTTGGGTGATTCCTCCTGTTCTTTAAAGGGTATGCCAGTTGGAGTGCAGTCTGAAGGCTCAGGCAATGGCATTTGGAATCTCGGGTCCAGCACAACTGGCCATTCTGCTCCTCCCAAGGGTCCCTGAGTCATGCTTCGCTTCAGCAGAGGTTCACATCCATCAGTGGCTTCAAAGGCTCCATGTGATCTGAAAGCAAAGCCAGTGAGTACCACCCCACCCCTGACTTACTCAGTGGGACTTCTTCCTGGTCAGAAAACCAAATGTGATCTGAAAAATTTAACAGGATCTGCTGCTGTGAAATTGTACACTGGGAACAAAGTGGAAACTCACAGGTTTTGTTTTTTTTTTCCTGATCCTGCCACTAGCAGGCCCAGAGAAGTAATCTCCAAACCCTGAGTTATAGGTAGTAGATTCTTAGCAATATTTATAGATGATTCAACATTATCCCAAACCCTCTTGAGCATTAGTGGGCACTCAAGTCATGAAGTCTTCCAAACTACGTGGCTGTGGGTTCATGTGACCTGCAGTCATGAACAGGAATGTCTACACTATGGGACTAAAAGGTGGGGACATGAGCTGGAATTCCTTGTCAGGAAGCATATTTACAGAAGCAAAAGCAAAGGTTAACTTTATGCCTGTTTTCTTTTTAAAACATTTTATTTATTATTTTTATTTTATGAGTATGAGCATATTGCCTGTATATGTGTAAGTGAACCTGTGCCATGCAATGCCCATGGAAGTCAGAAGACGGCATTAGATTCCTCTGGAACTGGAGTTACAGATGGTTGTTAGCCACCAAGTGGCTTCTGGGAACTGAATATGGGCCTGTGCAAGAGCAGCCATTTCTTCAGTTCTTATACCTGTTTACTTAAGCAGACAAGAGGACTGGGTACCTTGGGTAAACTGGAAGCTATTTTCTTAAGCCAGAAGCAAGGCTGATCTCTCAGGCTACCAGCTCTGAGTATTACTCATTTAGTTTTAGCTTTCAATCTCAGTTTTTGATGTTAGAAATGAATTAACAGGGTCATAGAATAGAAAAGTCAATATATAGGAACTCAATTTCAATATACTTGAAACAAGAAATTAGAGACTGAAATGTCTTAAAAGATATTCCAAATAACAGTACAATTAATGAATTGTCTTTTGAGAAATTTAACATAATGAATGAAAGGCCTATTTGGAGAAAACTACAAAATCTTGCTGAGAGAAATTAAAATTCTAAATAAATAGAAATATACTATTCTTATTGATCAGAAGCAGCAAAAGGTCAATATGAATTATCAAAAGGAGAAGTTATTTCTTAAAGTTCCCTGAGGAAAAAAACTTGGAACATCTAAAAACATTTGGAGGAGGACAAAGATGATTTCATTCCCTAAATATATGACTATCACACAACATGAAGATAATTTTAATACCCACCGAGCAATGTCACAAAGTTTTGTGTTGAATCAAGACTCCTTTTTTAGTTGGCAGTCAGAGAGAGAGAGAGAGAGAGAGAGAGAGAGAGAGAGAGAGAGAGTTAATGTCTGAAAGAACTCTTGATCCCAAGGAGAGTCAGGGCAGGGTTTATAAAGCTTAAAATCACAATTACATCACGCCAGGGGCAAAGTCAATAACCATAGTTATATCAGATCACCATAGTTACACCAGAACAGGGGAAGGTCAGTTAAAGAAGTTTTCAGTTAACAAAAATTTCTACTGGGAAAAACAAGTTTCTCAAAATTGCAGAACCAATGGGCTCCATAGAGATGCAGTTATAGCTGGGTGGGAGGATGTGCTACCTGAGTACTTCTAAGTTTCCCAGTACTGTAGAAACAATGTACTCCTTGAAACTGCCTGCATAAGATCTTCTGTCTATCTGCAGTGGAAATGACTGAGCAAAATCACAAGGCAAAGCAAAAATCAGCTAGAACAAAATGGAGTTAGTTTTGCCATTTCAATAATCACCAGAGCATGGAATCATTTTAGGACAGATTTACATCAGTAAATACAATAGAAAGCCTATAAAACAACGACAAATGCTCTACTAGAATTACATCAGGACTTGGCACAGGGAAAAATGTACATGCCTTTAAGAAGTAAAGGGAGCAAACTTCAGTGGCTTAGATACCTTGCAAAGTGTTAACTCAAAACAAATCTTGGATCTAAGTATAAATTGATAAAAGTTAAAACCTCTGGACCTTTGACCAGTGCCTTACGATTCATAGAAACCCTCCAGTCCTTCAAACACTTTGCCTTCATCCACCAGATGCTGACAGACCCACAGGAGCAGTCTCCCTACCATACGGATAGCAAACCTGAAAGAGAAACATTCTCACAGAAGAACAGAGTCCACTGGCCTTGGGATGTTTTTACTCAACTCACTTTCTGGAGTTTTAAGAACTATTTGGATCTTACACCTCACGAGAGTCATGAGGTCCACATAATAGTCCTAAGGAAATAGGGAGATGCAGTTAAGGCTCATGAGAACACATCTCTGGAAACCCCACCAAAAAAGCTCACCGTTTATAAGAGGATGTCTGCATTTTCTCTTCAGCCATAAGAAATGAGCCTTTAGGCTCCTGGAGTGGCCAGAGGACAAAAGAAAAGTGAAGAAAAGAAACGAAGTACAGAGAGGAGGGTGTAAGATCACAAGAGATGTACCAGAAATGTATCCACTGGTTGAGCAGAATGTACTGGGAGGTATGAGGGAGGAACAGGAAGAATTGGCAGAGGCAGAGGGGGCTGGGGCATGAAAGGGGTGTGCCAATGAAAAGGCTGTAGAGTTTAATTTATCACAATCAGCTCCATGCAACCCACCTTTTCTTAAGACAGAACCCCTCTAAAAGACAACCTTATCTCCAGCTACAGATGATGAGGAAGGGTTGGCTCTTACTTTCATGAGATGACACTGAAAAGTACAGAAACATAGTTTCCTCAGAAGAAGGCTGCAAGGATGCAACACAGTGAAGGCTAGAAGACAACATGGAGGAGACTGTTAGAAACTGCAGCACTGAGTCACCAGGGCATTTCACCACAGTACGAGAAGTTTCACTACTGAAGAACCTAATCAGGATATAGGAACATACAAATCTCCTTTCCTTTTTAAGTAACGTAGTCTCTTAAACCAAACTAATGGAATGAAAAATCCTTGTCCCACGACAGCAGTGAGAAATCATTGGCTTTTCTTGGTGAGAGGACCAGTGTCCTCTCAGAAGTGCAAGTGGATTCTGGCAGACAGCAGCATCTCAATTTCCAAGATGGGTGCAGATGGGGGGTATCTAAATATGATCAAAATATGTAGTATGAAATTATTAAAAATCAATCAAAATCACTTTTATAAAGCAGGGCTTGGTGAAAGATGTTCCGGATCCCAGAGCTGTGGAGGGAGAGATAGGCAGATCCCTGGGGCTCCCTGGTCAGTCAAACTACCTAACTGGCTAATCCCTAGTTCCCTGTGAGAAGCTCTGTCTCAAAAACCAAAGTGAAAAAAAATGGTGCAGAGCTGCTGAGGAAGGACACCAGATGTTGATATCTAGCCTCCAAATACACATGTGTACTCACAGGAATACACAAACACACAAACAGAGACAGAGATACACACACAGAAAGAGACACACAGGTACATACAAAATCATAGGTAGCAAACAGACACCCCTTCGATTCAAAATAGTTTTCTTCTTTAAACAGAAAAAAACTACATTAGCCAATGGATATTGAACCCATATTGCACCATAGAGGATTTGTGAAGGCAGGATGAGCATTTTAATAAAAAGCTATAGCTTAAGGACCACCTCTAAATAATTGAATGAAAATCTCTAGCTCAGTCAGAGATTTCTACAGTGGAGTTCTGTATGGGTTCAGGCAGAGATTTCTACAATGATGTCATTGTTGAGAACTGTAGCTAAAATGTACTAACGATAAAAGAAAAACCATGCCCACAGCCAGGCATGGTGGCTCACACCTGTAAACATATGAGGAAGGCTGAGGTAAGAGGTTTGCTTACCAATTAAGGCTATCCAGGGCTACTTAATTAGTTGTAGCCTGAGCTACACAGTGAGACTAACTAAACTAACCATCCAAACAGAAATTAACATGCCCTGAAAGCAATTTAAAATGTTGAAATGGATCACAAGATAAACTTCTTTCCTTTTATCATGGAGAGTAGAAAAGACTAGGCAGAACTTCTTATTGTTTTTTAATCATTATTGATAACCCATAGTAGAACTAAAGTTGAAACTTATATACCCTAGACTGTACTATCTAGCCAGAGTAGTTGTCTTTTGCATGAAAACTGCCCTTATCTGAGGTTTCCTTAAAGTATAACCAAACTACTGGTAGAGATTTTAATTCAACAATTTAATTGTTGTCTTGGAGTCCTGGAAGCATTAAGTTTCTTAAGTTTACACTGATGGAGATCCTCTCAGTTCCTCTCATTTCACTAAACAGCTTCAAGTTCTTAGGCCTCTGCTTTCTCTAACATTCCTGTGCAATATGTTATCCATTCGAGACTTTAGAGAGTAATTGCTATTGTGCCAGCTAGGATAATGCTAATTGGTTAATGATTTTATATTCCATTTTTGTTGTTGCTGTTCTTTGGAGATGGGGGTTTAGTTGATTTGACATGGGAGGCTGTGCTTAGAATTTGGTTTTAGATCTCGTATTTTGAAGTAAATGCTTATTTAAGGAGTTGAGAGATGCTGCTTCTAGGGAGAGAGGAGAAGGAAGGAGAGGTGTTGCCTCACTGGAGAGCTGACCAAGAAAAGAGCAGCTGTGGAGAACATGGGAGAACAGCAGCATGCCTTGGCAGACTACAAGTAATCCCATGTCAAGGGTCCTCTGGAACTCACAGTCAGGGGCAGGCATGTATTCTAACTATGCCTGGAAGATGGGAAACAGCAATACCTACAGGTATTAGAAACACTGTGGCCTTGAGAACAGCTAGGAGGAACACCATTTCAACAGAGGTTATTACTATTTCTCTATTGGTGTAAAAATGTCTTCAGTGGGAGCAGTAAGTTGATCCATGCAGAAAAGCTCAATGTGGGGCCCCAGCTAACTGCCTCCAGTTTGGTAAGCCTCCAGTTTGGCAATGTTCCTTTGTGTGTATGCTCACTCATTCTACTCCATCCTCTCTACTTGATGTGGGAAACTCCTGAGGTGATGGTATTTTCACATCTCTCTGCTGCTTCAACTATCTACTGTGCTGTTTGCTCTTTTATGGCTGCTTGCAGTATGCTTGGTAAACTTCCTCATTTGACACCCAAACCACAGCTATAGCAGATCATTCTCCTTCCAGTGTCCCCTTGGTGCCATGCTTTAAGGCCTCACATGTGTGTGTCACCGTGGAGCTTTGCACTACAGTCACTCATCATTGTCCACACACAGTTTTCCACAAGGATTGCGTGCTTTTCCATGGCCTTGACTTCTCTTTGTCCATTAAGCCTCAGCATTCTTGAACTCTCTGTGCAAACTATCTGTATCTCTTGGAGAATGATATATTTATCCATGGGCCACTGGTTTCATGAAATGTTGCATTTGTTTTTGATTCTTCTGTGCCGTCCTTTTCTTCTCTGTGAAGGACAAAGATTAGAAAAGGAGAGGAGACTTTTCTTAGTGTATGTTTCTAAATGTGCCTGTGTGAGCCTTTTTTTCTGCTGATACATGAACAAATATCTATTCACTCCACATAGGGAATCAAAGTAATGATAAAAAAAAAAAAAACCCACCTGGCTGGGTGTGATGGTGCACACCTTTAATCCCAGCTATCAGGAGGCAGAGGCAAGTGAATCTTTGTGAGACTGAGGTCAGCCTGGTCTACATAGTGAGTTCCAGGCCAGTTGGGGATGCAGGGAGACCCTGTCTCAAAAAGACAAAAAAACCCCTCCAACTTGCAACCAGTGACTTTATTGTGATTTGTTTTAGCAGTATGGGTGAGGGATTATTCACTGAAGGAGGAATGACTCAAATACCATCACGTCACTTAAATGCTTACCCCAACACTAGTGGCACATGAAATTTACAGTCCTGGCACTTTGCACAATGTGCAGGCTGCTCTGCTAGTCAGAGCCTCTTCTGCCCACCAATTATTAGTGCTTCTATAACTTTGGGCAGGGACTTTCTGAATCTCCTAAGTTTTGACTTTCCCACACATGTGAAGCTGTTTATTTCCTTGGTCTCACTTACCTCCTTACTCCCTCCTGGAGGGAATGTTTCAATTCAGAGCGAATTGCTGAACAACCAAAATCTATGACAGGATTTCTTTTGCACACCAGGAACTAGTGTTTAGAGCCCCTCTCTCTGGGTCCAGTTTAGTACCTTAAACTCTTGAACATCAAGTGCCTGGTGAAGGAGGAAGAAGGAAGTTCAGTCTGTCTGTGGCTCTCATATCACTAAGTCATGTCTCCTTGTTCAGCATAGATGGGGAAGGAAATTGTACACTTTATTTCTAGTCCGTGCTTTCTTTTCTGTTGATACCAAGGACATGCAAAATGTAATTCTCCTTATTTAAAGCCTGTGACTCATAATTTGCAATTATGAGTACGTAATTTTGAGTACATATACAGTTCTACTAAGCCCCTTTCTGTTCCTGGGTAGAGTTAGCATGTTGGCCCATAGTCCATTGTAGGTTCCAGACTAAATCAGGTGTCTTCTCAAGGACCAAACCAGCTATCTTTTCGCAGAAGGGGTGGCTGAGCACTTCTGCCCTCCAAGAATGTGTAATAAACATTGGACACTATTTCTTCTGGAATTTAATTGAGATATCTTTCTCATGTACTAGATGTGTGAATGAATAAACAAACATTTTAATAATTCTGAGAAAGGTTTTCTATTTCAACAGTGCTTTTCCACAAAAATAAAAGCATCCTTTTCTTGCCATCTAGCAAGTCTAATTCTACCACAATAGATTAGTCAAAGAAGACCCAGTGTGCACATTTTTAAACAAATCTCTTATTCAAGGACAATTTTCTGCTTTTCAGCATTGTCTTTGGGTGGCAACAGACCAGCATACTTGTATTTGAACTGAAGCCAATACGAGATTTAACTGAACATTCAGAAATATTGAAATCCCACAGTTTGTACTGGAATCACGTCTGAGTTAAGTGACATTGTAAAAAATTCTAAAACATTTAAACCTTTCATATCACCCCAGAATATCACTCTTGGGCTTATGCCAGAATCAATCTGTATCCAAGTACAGTGATACCTGTCCATTCATATTCATTGCTGCCTTTTTCACAATACTCAGGAAATGGAAGAAACCTAGATACCCATCAGTGGATGAATGTATGGTGAAGCTATGTACATGTGCACAAGGGAATATTGTTCAACAGTTAAAATGAAATTATGAAATTTGCAAGTAACTAGAAGGTAGTGAAAACAATCATGCTGAGTAAGGTAAGCCGACCCAGAAAGACTAATGCATCATATCTGGATGCTAACTTTTAATTCTTTGATATGTATATTTCAGTTGCAATAACTACATTGGTAAGGAAACTAATGAAAAGCCATAGGAGAGAGGCTTTATTAGGAAGGGGAGATAGAATGCAGTGACATAAACAGGAAAGGGGGAATAATAGAGTTTATTGGAGTGGTATATTGTATGGCAAGGCAAAGAAGGGGAAAAGGAGAGGGATAACTTAGACTAAAAACCTTTAGAAAAAGCCATATAAGAACCTACTACTATAGAAGCCTCTTAAAACATCTGCATAACATACTGGGGCTGGAGAGATGGCTCAGCGTTTAAGAATACTGACTGTTCTTGCAAAAGACCTGGGTTTGAATCCCAGCACCCACATGGCAGCTAACAACTGTCTGTAACTCCAGTTCCAGGGGATCCAACAGCCTCTTCTCTCCTCCACAGATACTGCATGACATTGGTGCACTTACCTACATGCAGGCAATACATGCATACACATAAAATAAAAATAATAAATAAAATATTTGAAAATACATGCATAACATTATAAAAAGAGATTAAAGAAGTTACCTTATAACAGGGAGATAGTCTCCCTTCTAGACACCATAAACTGGCAAAGTAAATGCCCAATGCCAAGAATGGACTCCCACTTTTGGAGCTGTTGACCCTCACACAATACTGACTATTGCCCTGCTCTTGGTTACCCACCAGAACTTCAAATAAGACAGTATTGCTGAGAATACTATATACATAAGCTGTAGAACAAAAAAGGAGAAATCAAGTTGGTATTGACCTCGAAGCTTCATCTCTACTGGCTAGCTCTCATAGTGATGGAAGGTACTGTGCATGCTACTGGAAGAGAGGTGTGATCATCAACCTTTTCCAGCTGTGAATCCTGAAAACTACAACAACTGGCCTGGCAAGATGTGCTGACTGGTACAGTAATGACATGAATATAATGAGAGTAACCAACCACTTTCTAATTGGATTTAAGGTCCTCTTCACAAGATGAGCCTAGGAACCTGTACTTCAACAGGACCCAGGCCATTGGGAATTACCCAGTACTATTATTCTGCTAAACAGATAGAGTATTAATGTGACTCAATGATTTATTGTCATGCCCATAGATTAATGCGTCCCTGAACTCTCACCAGAGAATCTTCCTCATAAGCAGATGGTGATTAGCACAACTGGCCAGTGTGCACAGAATAAGAGACTGAAGAGTAATTATCACTGAATTTGATACCTATATCAAACTTCTGCCTCTTGAGGATCAGGGACCATTGCAGAAATGCAGGAATAAACATTGTAAGAACCAGAGTTGGTGGATGATCACAAATAAACAGGTTCATGAAAAGATCAGGACCACAAGAGACCACTCTGAGGCGAGAAAAGAAGAAATTTATTGAGTTGTATGAGCTGCTGGAGTGCTCCCATGGGAGAAAGGAAGCAGTGGCTTCTTGTCACAGCAGGCTGGATTTTATAGGATTTTGGTTTGTGGGTAGGGAGGTGAGACTGTAGCAGGAAGGTGAGTCAGTAGCTGGTACCTTGGTAGGGGGGTGTTCAGTTAGGTGTTTTTCAGTTGCCTGCAATGGAAAATTGCTGTTATGATTAGGGTGCATTGTTAAAACAAAGATCATGTGGTTTAGTTTCTGTTTCCTGCAATGCTGCCTGCCAGGTTGTGGTCTCCATGTTGTTGGTCAGTAGTGACTCCATTTGGGGCCCAGTTCAGCCTAACAGTTGTGGGCCACTTGATGTGAATGCTGACAGCTGAAAAGCGAGCACTCTTAAGCACTTATTGAACCTTCTTGTTCAGCCTGAATGCCATCATTCCTACATGACCACACTACTAAAGTACAATAGTTGTGACTCAATAGATAAAATGACTTAGCGGCTACTAAAAAAGGAAGAAGACATTCCCTGTGTCAAAAATGTTATTGTGATACCCAAACATGTTTGCAGGTTCCTCAGTCAATACTGTGATGAAGGTAAAGTCAGATGTTCATCCACAGAGAGCGAGTTGAAGGTCAGAGCATGGAGGAGTTGCTGGTCAAGTAGATCAGGACTAGGTGTGGCAGCTCCAACACACCATAGTGCATAAGGAGCTAGAGCTGGAGTTTGACTTGTGCAACTTACAGATTTCAGACATGAACTTTAGCATTGCTGCAAGGGTGAAACTAAGCCCCAGGTTACCAGGACTGGTTGAAAAAAATTTCTTACACCTTTCCACTATAACTGTTTTCACATGCTCAATTTTTAATATGAATTTGGCTTACACTGATATGAAACGCATTTCCAAACTTTTTTTCTACTTTTAAATATTTTATTTATTATATTTATTTTATGTGTGTGAGTGTATTGCCTGCATGTATTTGAGTGCACTGTGTCATGCAATGCCACAGAGGTCAGAAGAGGGCATCAAATTCCCCTGAAACTGGAGTTAAGGATGGTTCATAGACACCACATGGGTGCTGGGAAATGAAGCCGGGTCCTCTGCACAAGCAGTCAGGGCTCTTAAATACTGAGGCATCTCTCCAGCCCCTCTGCTTTAAATTCTGAACTGTGTACTCATGCAACAACAGCCTCCTCTTCATCTCTGTCTGTCCATGGCAACAGCTGTTTTACAATGTGAATTTGTGAATTTGTTTGGTCGGATAACTGGTAAGCGTGGATTTGAGTGGGAAATGTATGAAATTTTCAAAGCTCAATAAAAAAATTAGAGAAAAAATATAGTTCTATCACTTAGTATAGTATAAATAGTTACCCATTGTAATTTAACAACAGTTTATATGTTGATAAAACTAATAGTTGCCAGTTTGGGAGAAATATTTTTTAAAGATATGAAGGTGACCAGATGCAGTGTTCTGTACATCTGAAGAAGATGCAGGCATAATGTCTAGTGTACATTCATATTCAATTATTAGTTGTTATTTTGTTTACAATGGCTAATGGCCATTTTTCTTAAAAGCATCATAATCATGAACGATATCTGATGATTTCATTTCATAAAACTCACTTTAAATGAAACAGCTGTATATACTCTATATGTAAACATTCTATTGCATTCTTTTAAGATTAATAAGTGACTGATGTTCCATTTTTATAATGAAAACATTTCAGATGTCCTTCATATATGCAGTGATATCAGAATATTATTGATTTTGTACTTGAAAGTTTGGCCTGTGTGTAATTTTTATGCATCAAAGTTATAAAGGAATCAGATTGGTCAAATTCTGTCTCATTATATTCTACAAGAGAATCAATGCCTTACTGATGTTGCAGAATAGATTTCATAGCACAACTACTTTACAAAAATGTCTTGGACTCATGGAGATAAAGCATATTTGACCACCAATGGAAAAAAACTGGTGTATTTCACTTATTCTAAGTTGTCTGTACTGAAATCTGTATCAACAATAACTTGATGTACTGCCTTCCATTGAGAGGATATGTAATCAGAAGGGGGATTTCAGTATCATGTGGTCCTATATCCAACATGTTGGGTTTGCAGGTACCAATGGGCAGAAGAAACAAAACAAAATGGGCAGCCTCATTTCATAGTAGCCCACTCTAGATAGAATTTCCCTATTTATTTCTCCTCCATTGGAGGGAGAAATGAAAAATATCCTGAGTTCTCAGGACCTAAGAAGCAAAAGGAATTGCAGGATTGGATGCCATGAGTGTCTACTATGTGTTTCTAAAACTAGAGGCTGCGAAGGGAGAGGAACACAGAGCAATAATGAGCCTCAGTTAAGGAGTCTCCAATTGAGCCTGCTGTCTGCACTGTGGGGATCCCTGGTTCTTTTTTCAGAATACAGCAGGGGACCCCTGGTATTTTTTTCAGAATATGGCATAGATCTTACCAAATAATGCAGGTAAGAAAGGTCTGATTTTGGGTCCCTGCCTCTTCCCCAGGTTCTATGATATGTGCTTGGCAGGAATAGCACAGTTTAAACAGGGATGCATCTCACTGGGAACTGCTGCCACAAGATGCTTTGTACATGTTTCCTGTAGTATCCACACCCCTCCAGTTCCTGAATTGTCCTCCTTCACTAGAGCCTCTACACCAGGGACTTGTCATTGGTGCCTTTGGCAGCTGGAACCACATATGTCAATCAAGTTTCCAAAACCTCATCTAACTGTGTAGCTAAGAAACTGCTCAGTTGTGGTGAAAATGGGAGAAACATGCCTGAAGGCATGATCCCTTTGATACATGTAAGACATGAGGATATTGGGGAAGGAAGAGATGGCTCGTGGTTGCTAACAACTGTTTATAACTCCACCTCCAGGGGATCTGATAACCTGTCCTGGGCTCTGCATGCATTGAATGACATGGGTGCACTTACATGCAGGCAAAGCACCCATACACATAAATTGAATATAAGTAAATGAATAAAAGGAAAAAGAGAAAATGCTGTGGGTTGGGGTGGTTTTGATGATGCTGACCAGCTGACACTAAGAAACGATGGGATTTTTGTGTCAAGTGTTGTCATGGCATTCCTCTTTAGCTGAATTTTGTTCCCCTATGTTTTTCCTAATCACATCAGTTGCAGGAAGACATGGGGCCACCTGAGGATCTGGTCTTTCTCTAATCAGGTGGATCTGATGGCCTGGATTTCCACCTGTTTCTCTGGATACTTTCATGCTTAGTCCTGGCTCAGTTTGGTGTTCTCAATTTTAGGCTCTCTCCTTGTAGGGTGGGTGCGTCTTCTGAGGAAACTAGAACTGAACCTCCTAGAGACGGTCAACAAGAAACGCTGAGCACATTGGGAAGAGGGGAGGGGTCGTCATCCGTGCTGATGGCACGGATCTCAAATATGGTATGGGAGGCAAAGAGCACACGGGAGGTCATGTCTTTGTAAATGACCCTCTAAACTTCATTGGCAATTCCAAATAAATATTCTTTTTCTTCTTCTTTTTTTAATTAAATGTTTTGTGTATTTCATACAGAACATCCCAAACAATCTTATTCATCTTTATACTTGCATCCCAAAAGGCACCCTCCCATAGCCTCGCTGCCCCTGCCTTACTGGAACCCATATACTCTGGCATCCCTGTTACTGTGCACTGTGCTGTTAGTGCCCCTAGCCGTTCCCCAGTGCAAGTCCACCCACTGAGTCTAGTCAGCGTATCTAGAGTCCCTTCTTTTAGGAAGATCAGCTATTCCTCATCTAGCAGCAATCAGTTGCCAACATTCCTTTGGATAAGATTGGGGTCTTCTGTTAATTTTCCCAGTTCTATGCTAGGTCACTGTGAATCTCTTGGGCTTCCCTGGCCAACAACTAAAAGGAAGGTATCTCTGTCTGGCATTGTCTTGTTATGTAGCCTTTAGCTATACACATGGACTCTTTAACAAATATACTGATCACTTTAATCTTTAATTATAGTTTCTTTTTGGGTATTTAAGACCATACAGTTGGCCCAAATAAACCAATTTATTTTTACTCTTCAGGTTGGTTGAGGATCTGTTCCTCAGGAGTCACATGGACTTGGGAGGAGCCCCTGGCTCCTTTCTTTTACCAACCCCATCTATGTGAAGATAAGCCAAAGGTCCTATTCAACCATGGTTGCCTTCATTTGGAAGCATGGAGGAAATGATTCCTCTGTGTTGACCCTCCTCTTTGTAGAATGGACACTGGTTCAAGTCCATCTGTGAGGGTCTCCATGGCCTCCCTGAACAAGAGGACAGGTGATTCACCAGAGTTACAGAACATTTTGAGAGATGCTTCATAGTCCCCTGGCACTTAGTCAACCTTGGAGGGCAAGGAGCAAAAACTATAAGTCCCTCTGAACAGATTAGTATATGCCTCAAAGTATGGCTGGTAAACATCCAAGAAGGTTAGCTCCATAGCCTGGGACTTTTAACTACCATGTACTATGTAGATAAAGTTTGGGCAAAAACCAAATGTTCTCAGATAAACCTTGACTAGACATATATTTTGTTTCTTGAACTAGTTGTATGTATACTTTGTCAGTACTTTGTTGGACTAATATTTTTCACTCTGGATTTTTTTAAATTAGCTAGGCGTTATTTATCTCTCTCACTGTCTAACCCTTCCACCATGGTTTTCCCCTTTAAAGTGCCCCCATTTCCCCCATTTATCCCTTAATAATACCCTTCTCCTATGGTCCTACGTCTCATGAGCTCCTTCTTTCCCTTTATCCCCAATTTTCCCTGTGTACCTTCCTTCCCCCACCCATTTAAATAACCCTGTTTTGATCCATATATCCCTTAGTAAAACCTGTTTCTTACTGTTCTTCTCTTTCAGGTCTTTTCTTTTACCTCCCTGTGTCCTTTTCATTATCCTGGTTCTTTTACTTATGTCTCGACACATAATTAATAGGATTTGATTCTAGGATCCACATATGAGGGAGAACGTATGTCACTTATTTTTCTGAGTCTGTGTTACTTCACTTAGTAAAACAGTTTCTAGTTCCATCCATTTACCTGCAAAGTTCATTATTTCATCTTTCTTTACTATAGAGTAGAACTCCATTGTATCAACATACCTCATTTTAGTTATCCACTCATCAATTAAGGTTGTGTCCATCTCGTAGCTATTGTGAAAAGAGCAGAAACAAACATGGATGTAGAAGTGTCTCTGCAATAGGATGAATTCTTTGGGTATATGCCAAGGAGTGGTATAACTGGGTCATATAGTAGGTTCATTTTTAGTATTTAAGGGTTTTACATACTGCTTTCCTTAGGGCTTGAATAAGTTTGCAATCTCATCAGCAGTGGATTAGCATTCTCCTTTCCCCACATCCTCTCCAACATTTAGTATCATTTGTTCTCTTGATCTTAGCCACTATGACTAGGGTAAGATGAAATCTTAAAGTGGTTTTAATTTGCATTTCCTCAATTACTAATGATGTGGAACACCTTTTAAAATGCTTCTTTGCCATCTTTATTTCTTCTCTTGAGAACTCTCTGATCAGCTCCTTAGCCCATCTTTTAATTGGGTTACTTCCTTTCTTGATTCTTTGTTTTTTGAGTTCTTTGTATATTCTGGATGTTAAACCTCTGTCAGATGTGTCACTAGTGAAGATTTTCTCCCACTCTGTTGGTTTTCTATTTACTTCCTTGGCTGCTTCTTTTGATGTACACAAGGTTTTTAGTTTAATGAGGTCCCATTTCTTGATTCTTGACCTTATTACCTAAGAAATTGATGTCCGGTTTAGAAAATACTTTCCTGCACGTCTATCTTGGAGGTTATTGCCTATGTTTTCTTATAACAGTTTCAGAGTTTCAAGCTTCACATTGAGGCCTTTGATCTGTTTGGAGTTGACTTTTGTGCAAGATGAAAGATAAGGGTTTAGTTTCATTCTTCTACAGGTGGGGATCCACTTTTGCCAGCACCATTTGCTAAACATGCTGTCTTTCCTCCAGTGAATGTTCTTGGCCCCTTTGTCAAATATCGGGTGGCTGAAATTTCATGTACTCATATTTGGGACTTCAATTTTGTGCCACTGATCTACGAGTGTATTTTTGTGCCAGTACCATGTTGTTTTTATGATTATAGCTCTGTAATACAGTTTAAAATCTGGTATAGTAATCCCTGAGCATTGCTATCTGAGGTCTTTTGTGCTTCCATATGAATCTTAGGATAGTTTTGACCAACTCTGTGAAGAATGTCACTGGGATTTTGATTGACATTGCATTGAATCTATAAATGGCTATTGGTAGGTTGGTCATTTTCACAATACTAAGTCTTCAAATCCATGAGCATGGGAGGTCCTTCCATCTTCTGGTGTCTTACTCAAACTTTCTTTAAAGATTTAAAATTTTTCACTGTAGATGTCTTTAATGTCTTTGGTCAAGTTTATTCCAAAATATTTTATTTATTTATTTATTTATTTATTTATTTATTTATT
>NW_008355655.1:230918-241418 GCF_000622305.1 Nannospalax galili
AGCTCCCAAATACTTTTGACATTTTTGGCCTTTGGAACAGAGTATGTTGCTAAGAGGCCCAAGGACATTTTGACTTTTAGCCCAGAAACTGGCTACATTTCTTTGGGGTCTTTTTACCCTAACTGCCTAGCCTAACCCTAATTCCTTCTTCCTACTCTTTCTTATCATGCCATCCTCTGAAGGAGTTACCCAAATTGCCAATAAGGAATAGGGACACAGACAGCTCTGGCTTCTTCCATGCTGAACAGGGAAGCAGGGTGAGGCAATTGGAGTATCCCTTCAGTAGGTCTATCTAAAAGCCTCCCAAATTGCATAACTCTTGTCTGTAAGGGGAAAAGAAAGTCGTTGAATCTTGAATAGGAGATGTGAAGGAGAAGTAAAGGCAAGAGTAATTAACATTAAAAGTTCTAGACAGGGAACTAGAAAAAAGTCAGAACAGGGCAATTTTCAAATGTTCATATGAGAGTTCATTGGAGTTTCTTGAAAAGGGCTTCCAAAAGCATCCCTCTATTGGGTTCTTCCTCATTTTTCTTTTGTTTTCCAAAGCTGGACTATCTGGCTGGGAAGGGTGGCTGGATACTCAGATGAGGGTCCAGTGACCCTGCTTGTCACTCCTTTAATGAATGAGCACAACTGTCAACAAGCCCAATTGTGACTATGTTTAGGGATCAGACTCCACCAAAGTCATGATGATGGAAGTTATTTCATGCAGAAGGGACTGATGTACAGCATCATCTTATTAAAAAGACCTCGAATTTAAAAGGATTTGGTGCCAGGAGCCACATATGAAGGAGAACATACATCGTTTGTTTTTCTGAGTTAGTAATTAGGGAAATGCAAATTAAAACCACCCTAATGTATTACCTTACCCAAATCAGACTGGCTAGGATCAAGAGAACAAATGATACCAAATGCTGGCAAGGATGCGGAGAAAGGGAATGCTCATTCACTGCTGGCAGAATTTCAAACTCATGTAGCCTCTATGGAAAACAGTGTGTAGAACTCTTAAAAAGCTAAAAAAGAACCTACCATGTGATCTGGTTATACCACTCCTTGGCATATACCCAAAGGACTCATCCTATTGTAGAGACACTTGTACAACCATGTTTGTTGCTACTGTTTTCACAATAGCTAAGAGATGGAAGCAACTAAATGTCCCTAGAAACTGTAATACTAAGTGAAGATATTTTTTGAGGCTATTGTGAAAGGGAGTGTTTCCACGTACTCTTCCTCTGATTGTTTGTTATTAGTATATAGAAAGACTACAGACTTTTGTAGATTAATTTTGTAACCTGCCACTTTACTGAAAGCATTAATTATTCTTAGGAATTTTCTGGTGGGATTTTTAGCTTCTCTTAGACATAATATCCCATTGTCTGCAAAAAGGGATAATTTGATGTCTTCTTTTCCATTTTTGCTCCTTTAATTTCCTTTTCTTATCTTATTGCTCTTGCAAGAGTTTCAAGTGCTATGTTAAAAAGGAGTGGAGATAGTGGGCATCCTTCTCTGGTTCCTGATTTTAATGGGAATGCTTCCAGTTTTTTTCCATTTAGAATGATGTAAGCTGTGGGTTTGTGCATATGGCTTTAATTATGTTGAGGTATGTTCCCTCCAATCCAGTTCCCTCTAGGACTTTGAACATAAATGCATGTTGAATTTTGCCAGAGGCCTTCTCTGCATGTATTGAAATGATGATGTGGTTCTTGTCTTTGAGCCCATGTATATGATTTATGATGTTTTTTGACTTATGTATATTGAACCATCCCTACATCTCTGGAATAAAGCCGACTTGATCATGGTGCATGATCGTTTTGATGTTTGTCTTTATGTGGTTTGCAAATATTTTGTTGAGAATTTTTGCATCTATGTTCATTAAGGATATGGGTTTATAGTTTTCTTTTTTTGTGTTGTGTCTTTACCTGGTTTTAGTATTAGAGTGAAGCTGGCTTCACAGAAGGAATTTGTAAGTTCTCCCTCCATTTCTATCTTTTTAAATAAATTACATAGTACTGGATATAGATCTTTAAATGTCTGGTAGAAATCTGCTGTAAAGGTCCTGGGCTTTTTTTAGTCAGGAATTTTTGTATTACTCTTTCAATTTCCTTATGTGTTATGGGTCTGTTTAAGCAGTTGATCTCTTTTTGGTTTAGTTTTGGTGGTTCCCATGTTTTTAGATACTCGTCCATTTCTTTTAGGTTTTCAAATTTAGTAGCATATAGGTTTATAACATATTCCATATAATGTTATGGATCTGTGATATTTCCTCTTTCATCTCTGATTTTGTTGATTTGGAGTTGCTCTTTCTTTCTTTTGGTTAACTGGGCTAAGGGTCTGTCAATCTTGTTTATCTTTTCAAAGAACCAACTCCTGGGTTCATTGATTCTTTGTATTGTTTTCTTTGTTTATATTTCATTAACTTCTGCTATTTCTTTTTGTCTGCTGAGTTTGGGTTTCATTTGTTGTTTTCAAGTGTCTTGAGTTGCAATGTTAAGTCATATATTTGTGTTCTTTTTGATTTTTGAATGTAGACACTTAGAGATATAAGCTTCCCTCTAAGAACTGCTTTCAACATGTCCCAGTGGTTTTGTTGTGTTGTATTGTCCTTTTCATTTAGTTCCAGGAATACTTTTATTTCTTTCTTAACTTCTCCTTTGGCCCATTCATCATTCAAGAGTGTGCTATTTAATCTCCATATGTTCATATTGTTACTAGGGTTTCTTCCAGTGTTGATTTTAAGCTTTATTGCATTGTGGTCTGATAGAACTCTTGGAATTATTTCAATCTTTATGTCTTTGTTGAAGCTTGGTTTCTACCCCAGTATGTCATCGATTTAGAAGAAAGTTCCATAGGGCCCTGAATAGAAAGTATATTCTTTGGTCCTTGGGTAGAATATTTGGTAGTCTGTTAGGGCCATTTGATGTATGGTATTGTTTAATTCAGATGTTTCTCTGTTAATTCTCTGTCTTGTTGACCTATGTAATGAAGACAATGAGGTACTGAATTCCTCTTCTATTAAAGACCTGGGATTAATCTCGGTCTTAAAGTCCTATAGTACTGTTTTTATGAAGTTGGGTGCACCAGATTTTGGTGAATATATGTTCATGATTGTAATATCTTCTTGGTGAATTTTTCTTTTGACCAGAATGAAGTGGTCTTCTTTATCTCTTCTGAATAGTTTTAGTTTGGCACAGTGGGTGGGGTCAAACTTACCCAGAAAAGATGTTGGCCTCAGGAAGTTGGGGGTGGGATGGCCAGGGATGAAGGCTGGTCTCAAAAATTCAAAGGAGAGGTCGGGGAGGGAACAGTCTTTTAGGGTTCCAGAGGACTAGATTGAGGAATTGGGCTGGTCTGTGTGCAAAGGAATCAGTGGGGAGTCTGGGCCAAGAGGGTAGTCAAGAGGTCTGTGGTGCCAAGAGAAGAAATGGGCTAGTGCCCAAGCTAGGAGGAGAGATGGGAGCTCATGTCTTTGTACGTGACCCTCTAAACTTCATTGGCAAGCCCAAATAAATATTCTTCTTTTTAACTTTAAAAAATTTTATTGAGAATTTCATACATTCATATAATGTGTTTTGATCAAATCCATGCCCACTCCCTCCCCTCCAACTCCTCCCATATCTCCCCATCACTTTTTTCTGAGAACTTTGTGTACTCTTTCTTTTGGGGGGAGGGGGACTTTTTGCTAGTCTAACATTCCCCCCTCTGAAAAGATAGCCACCTAAAATCTTTTAGGGGTTAGATAAGAGCTCCCAAATACTTTTGAAATTTTTGGCCTTTGGAATAGAGTATATTGCTAAGAGGCCCAAGGACATTTTAATTTTTAGCCAAGAAACTGGCTACTTTTCTTCGGGGTCTTTTTACCCTAACTGCCTAGCCAATTCCTATCTTCTATTATTATCACACCATTCCCTGAAGAGGTTACCAAAATTGCTGATAGGGAATCAGGACTCAGACTGCTCTGGTCTTCCATGCTGAACAGGGATGCAGGGTGATGCAATTGGTCCCCCTTCAGTGGGTCTATCTAAAAGACTCTCAAACTACATAACTCTTATCACCATGTGGAGGCAGGATCCAGGTGCTCTCCAGTGGTCTCCTGGGTTCTCAGCCCCTATGTCAGAGGGAGGCCAGAACAGGAACTCTCTGGTGGTCTGCTGAGATCTTAGCCTTATCCCACCAAAGGTCAAAATAAATATTCTTATTCCCCAAACTGTAAGTTAAGAGGAACTTTGTGATGGTTTAGTTAGAACCATGCTCTCTGGGATGCCAGAGAGTGTGCATGGGTCTCTCGGGAAATTTTGATGTGACACTCATGATTCTCAGAGGTTTTGTTAATTTTGCAAAAGTTCAGAAGATGGCAGAAACCTTTTCAAATGTTCTCAGCATGAGATTTATTTTTCTCTGCAGAACACAAAGGAATAACCATGTTTTAAAACACTGGGCTAGTGAAATAGCTTGGCGTAAGAAGACTTCCTGCTTTTGCAGACAATGCAGGTTCGGCTTCCAGCACCCACATGGATGCTGAAAACTATCTGTAACTCCAGTTACAGGGGATCCATCACCTTTTTTGGCCTCTGCAAGCATAGCACATATATTGTGCATTACACACACAAATGAACAAAATACTTGTACACATAAAATATAAATAAACCTTTTTAAAAAACCTAAAATGCTGTTGAAAAAGCGTTTTTATTTATGTCTAGATTTTCCATTTTAAAGATAATTACAAAATTCTGTAATGATTGAGTTATTGGTTGCTTTCCATAAGCCTGTAGTTAGAAGGAGGCAATCTTTTATTATTCTTTCTCCAAATTTGCAAATTTGGAATTTGAGATTTCAGTATAAGATATGCCTAAAAGCTAGATATTTCACCAGGGCTTTCTCTATAATTAAAATTTTTGTTGTCACTGCATGTATATACATAATCCATATCTCTGAATAAAATTAATCTAAAGTATATTCATTTTTACTGGGTGTGAATACATGGAAGCAAAATTTAATGTCAAAATGCACTTAGTCTACGATCAAAAATTGTTCTTTATACTCAAAAAATCAAGAATTTTTGTGTTTGGGGTATGGACCAAGGAATTCTAAAAGTGTAGTTAGTATGTACATTAAAAATACTATGAACACTCAGGAGGCAGAAGCAGGCAGATCTCTGTGAGTTCAAGGCCAGCCTGGTCTACATAGTGAGTTCCAGGACTCCTGGGGCTACAGGGAGATCCTGTCTCAAAAAGACCAAATATATGTGTGTGTGTGTGTGTATATATATATATATATATATATATATATATACTCCCACCTCCCCTGCCCATCTCTCCTCCTAGCTGGAACCTGTCCCATTCCTTGTCTTGGTGCCCCAGACACCAGGGGAACCACCACTGCTTCCTGATCATTTGCATCCAGACCAACGCATTTCCTTCTGGGGTCCCCAGGAGCCCTCTGAGCACTGTGTCCACACCTCCATTTGCTTCCCTGGGCCTACACAACCTGCAGGCCTCTCTCTGGGGTAAGTCTATCCCCCCCAGCCTTGACTCCCCCAACCTCATTCAACTTCACATCTTCCCCACCCATCTTTCCTCCTAGCCTGGGACCTGTCCCATTCTTGTCTTGGCACACCAGACACCAGGGGAAACACCGCTGCTTCCTCATCCTTTGCATCCAGATAAACACAGTTCCTTCTGGGGTCTCCAGGAGCCCTCAGGGCCTGGTCACACCCTCACCTCCCTCTGCTTCCCTGGGCTGCACAACCCACCAGCCTCTTTCCTGGGCACCAGGGCTGACCTTTCCACTTCTTGATCCTTTGAATCCAGACCAACCAAGTTCCTCAGTGCAGTCTCCAGGTACCCATGGGGGATCTTCCCACTCCCATCTCCCTTTGCATCTCTGGGTGGCACAGACTCCAGCTGCTGGTACTCCTGAAGACAAAAGCAATCTAGCCAATCCAACATAAAATCAAAAGAGAGAACCAGAAGCTTAGATGAACCAGCTTCTCATGCCTGAAAAGTAAACCACAAAGGCACATAAAGTTTACAAAAAGAAGCAGATCTAAAGAAGGCTTGAGTCTCATACAAGAATCATAAACTACAAAAGAAATTCACATGTCAAAATTACAGAGAAAAAATAATAACATGAAAAACCAAAATAACATATTCCCACAAAATACCAATAGTCCTCTAGAGGAGTACAATGAGAACCCCCTAAAGATAATGCAGGACATGGAACTCAAAAGAACAATTATAAACGAATTTAAAGAACACACAAAGAAATCAAAGAACTAAAGGAAGATAGGGATAAACTTCTGAATGAATTCACGAAAGAGCTAGAAATATTGAAGAATACTCAGGCTGAAATGAAGAAGGACATGGAACACTCAGTAAGCCAATTAGAAATGACAGGAGAAAGCCTCACCAATAGGATGAATGAAATGGAAAACAGAATATCAAGACTGGAAGATAAAGTGGACAAACTAGACCACTCAAGCAAAGATTATGAAAAATTTAAGAAATCACAAAAATGGAATATGCAAGAATTGTGTGACACCATAAAAAGACCAAACTTACGAATCATAGACATACAAGAAGGAGAAGAATCCCAAGATAATGGCATGGACCAGATCTTCAACAGAATTGTGGAAGAACATTTGCCAAAATTAAATAAACACATGCCCATACAAATACAAGAAGCATATAGAACACCAAACACACAGGACCAGAAAAGAAACTCTCCAAGGCACATCATAGTAAAAACACTAAACATACAAAACAAAGAGACAATACTGAAAGCTGCAAAAGAGAAACAAGTCACATATAAAAGAAAACCCATTAGGATTACAGCTGACTTTTCAGTGAAAACTATGAAAGCCAGAAGAGCCTGGACCAAAGTATTCCCAGTTTAAATGACCACAGATGCCAACCCAGATTACTATACCCAGCCAAAATGTCTATTATAGTTGAAGGGGGAAGAAAAATCTTCCATGACATAAATAGGATGAAGGAATTCATGTCCACAAAACCAGCCCTTCAGAGAGTTCTTGAAGCAATACAAAGAGCTGAAGAAAGGAACGACCATACCCAAGGGGCTGCAGAAAGAAATCTAATGAAGGTATAACTATGGAAAAGTACAGCTATATCAAGAATGTAAACAGAAATAAAAATGACAGGATTCAATACCCATCTTTCATTAATAACTTTAAATATTAATGGACTGAATTCCCCAGTCAAAAGACAAAGACTAGGTGAATGGTTTAAGAAACAAAACCCATCTTTTTGGACATCTTTTCAAGGACAGACACTATCTTAAAGTGAAAGGATGGAAAAAATATATCAAGCAAATGGTACTAAGAAAAAAGCAGGCATTGCAATTCTAATATTTGCCAAAATAGACATTAAACTAAAACTAATCAGAAGAGATAAAGAAGGCCACTTCATTCTGATCAAAGGAACAATAAATCAAGAAGACATTACAATCATGAACATATATTCACCAAATTCTGGTGCACCTAACAACAAAAAAAACAATAGTACAGGACTTTAAGACCCAGATTAATCCCAACTCATTAATAGTAGGGTGCCGCAAGCCACGACTCTGACCAGCAGAGCCGAGGAAAGGACAACACGGATGCCAAGATGAGGTTCACTTCACTTTTTCTTCTCCTTTATTCCTCATCATCCCCCAATATATATCCTTAGTAGATCCCTCCCACAGTCAGGTCATAACCGGGAGCCAATCAGGCGTGAATACGGGACTAGCATGCAGGCAGAGCAGCATCTCATTGGGCCATGCAGTAAAATCATGCTCGATGATGTCTCTTGTCAGGCAGGCTGCGCGTGATCAGGCTTAAAGCGCTTGCACGAGTTGGAGCAAACAACTGCGGGTCACAAGGCTTGGCCGCCAGCCAGGGCGCCATCTTGGCCGGCTTGACCCCGCCCGCTTCCCACATCTCCCCCTTCTTTAATTAATTTTGGCCTGGGGACCGTGTCTGTCTTAGGTTGTCTCCCACCATACTTCATCCTTACCCGTCATGGACACGACAGCCAGCTGCTGACAAAGGGCTGTCGGTCTGTCTTAGGTTGGTATGAGTATGGGGAAATCTTACCCGTCATTGACTACCGGTCCAGCATAATTAGCCACACAGCGGGGGATCCTCCTGCCTCGAGCACTGCCATGACCTGAACCAACATCTGTTGATTCGCTGCTATATGTTGCCTAATACGCCTGATATACCATAGCATCCCTCCACATGCTACAACAAGGAGGAATCCCCAGAATCCCATGCCTCCCCATTCTTTCAGGAAGCTGAAGGTAGCTCTCATAGTCTCAAGCCATTGTTGTAAGGAGGCAATCTCGACCCGTGTGTTGTTCACAGCAATCACAGCCCGCCGCAGCTCATTTATCTTCTTATCGAATTCTGCACTCCAATTTCCTTTCAGCATTGCTCCAATCTCTCGAGATAGATTACCTGCTCGGGAAAAATTCTGAAACTCTACAGAAGTTATACAAAGCCCAGACATGTGCTGAATGCAGGGAACAAATATCATCTGCCCCAGGATATCCACTTGTTCTTGTAACAAATCTACTCTCTGATTGACCATCATAATTCCAGCCTTAAGCTGGGCATTAATATTTTCCTGAAGAGCAAGGGCATCAGCAGTATTAGAGGAGAGATGATTCAGTGTTGCTGCTGTGTTTACAGAGGTTGCTAGCGCCGCCGCGTAGGAGAGATGATTCAGTGTTGCTACTGTGTTTACAGAGGTTGTTAGCGCCGCCGCGGCGACTGCTGTGGCTGCAGCAGAAGCTGCTATGGTGGCTATGATGGCAGCTGTAATGCCAAAATCTCTCTTAGGCCTCAGCAGCAATGAGAGGTCCGTATCCTGTACATGGATAGGCATAGGTACCATGGTGGGCATCCTTAATACCACTGCCCATTTAGAGTGGCATTATAAATGGACTCATAGGGGACTGTAGGTAAGGCCATAGTGGAGTTGGTGGTATAAAACTGAGGCAATACCCTGGCATCATGTGTTATTAGCAGAGGTAGTGGGAACGTCTTTACGAGACCCCACAGGACTCGTTCTTCTGCACTCACCTTCTGGGTTAGCTGACTCACCAGCATCATGAACATCAGCATCAGCACTTGTTGCTTCCTTTGGCTGGTCATGCAGAGGTCGGGTAAGCCATTCTGGCACCCAAATGGGCACATCATAGTCCTTTGGGAACACACAAACAGCCCCTCGTGTCCAAGTGAGGACAGGGGAGGGTCCCCTCCAAGTCCCAGAGAGGACATCCTTCCACATGACCGATACCCTAGGCTGGGAGCTGGGGTCAGTATGGCGAGCAGCTGCAGAGCGACCCTCAGTGTCTAAGTCCAAAAAATTTTTTGTGAAAAGAATGTTTAATTTATCCTTAGAGGATCTGAAGTCCTTCCCTATTCCCCCTTTTTGTTTTATAAGAGCTTGCTTGATACTAGCATTCGCACACTCCACAATTCCTTGACCTTGGGGGTTATAGGGCAGTCCATGAGTTAATTTTATGCCCATCGTTTTACAGAAAGAAGTAAAGCGGGTTGAAGTATATGCGGGGCTGTTATCTGTTTTAATTTGTTGGGGAAGCCCCCAGGCTGCAAATGCCTGGAAGCAATGTGATATGACATGTTGAGCCTTTTCACCTGTCTGCGCTGTGGCATAGATAAACTTATCTGCAATAGCATTACCCTGTGAAATAGGTCCAGGAAGGCCTGAATGAGCACGCGTATGAATGATGCAAAAGGGGTGTTTACGCGCCCAGATGCATGCCTGGAGGGCATGCAACAGGGAGAAAACTGTGGAGGTTGGCTTGAGGATACCCACACACTCCAGGCTCCTTACAGCCTGCACCACATATAGACTATCTGAAATCAGATTAAAAGGCTCCTGAACTGCATAGAAAGCTTGCAAGACAGCGGCTAATTCAGCAGCTTGGGGTGATAAAAATGGGAAAATATGTGTTTGCGGGACTTGGCCCTCAATATAGATGACTCCAGTGCCTCCTTTTGATTCGTCTGTAAAAATATTTATGGCATTGGCAATAGGCTGTGATCGCGTAACCTTAGGAAATATGACAGGGTGCTCAAGGACAAACTGTAAGAGGGGATTGGGAGGATAACGATTATCAAAAATGCTTGACATAGTTGTGTTAAGCACTGCCCAATCATCATCGCATGCTCTGAGCGTCTCTATTTGCTTAGATGTGTAAGGGGTGAGAAAGATATCGGGCTGTTTGCCAAATGCACACAGGCTAATCTTCAAGACTTTGAGAGCTATTTGAGCAATGGCAGCAGGGTACCAAGGAAGCACTTTCCTAGGTGAAGAAGGTGGATACACCCATAACAGAGACCCTGACTGCCAAAATACCCCTGTAGGGGATTTCTCAGAGGCAATAATACAGAAAAGGAGAGGTTTGCTAGGATCTATGCGATCCACTTGGGCTTGTGCCAATCTAGTCTCTACCAATGCGATGCAGCGAAGT
>NW_008355655.1:242988-250655 GCF_000622305.1 Nannospalax galili
CGAGGCGAGGAAACCATTATTCGAATCTCACCCTCATAGTCTGCGTCTATCACTCCGGGGTGAACAACTAATCCTCGTAGGGTGGTCGAACTGCACCCTAACAAGAGTCCTACAGTCCGCTCAGGGAGAGGTCCGTGAAAATCTGATGGGATAGTCTGGACTCCCATCTCAGGGGTTAGTATGAGTCTGGAGGTGGCACAGAGGTCCAGTCCTGTGCTCCCTGGGGTTGCCTTTCTAGGGGTCGAATCGGCTGCGGTGTTCTTGGAATTTGTTGCAGGTTGGGCCAATCGGTGGGAGTTGGTTGGAGAGCCCCATATATTTGCGGGCCCTGAGGCTGAGGGCCCCGCTGGCCGTTTTTTGGCCTAGCACCAGATTGATTGGGTCCCAAGGGCCGTCCCTCTATGTCCCAAGTGGACCGACAATCACCCACCCAATGGTTGCCTTTTCTGCAGTGTGGGCATAGATTAGGGTGGTGAATAGTTGGGGGAGCCCTTCGAGGATCCCCTTGCGCCCCCCCCGACAGTCCGCGGGTGGGACAATCTCGCCTAAAATGTCCCTTTTGGCCACAAGCAAAACATCCTTCTGATATTCCTCTACGGGGGTCCTCCTATCGGTAAATTTCCTGGAGGGCGCCCTTGGAATCCTGCCATAATGGCTGCAGCCAAGGCATGACCTTGTATAAAGCCTTCATTTATATCCCTGCAAACTTTGATCCATACATCCAGGGTCTTGCTCCTGTAAGGCCTGATAGCATCTCGACATGGCTTGTTAGCCTGCTCATAGACCAATTGCTTAATCAATGGCATAGCAGAATCTACATTTGGAAATACCCTTCCAGCAGTCTCTACTAATCTAGCTAGGAAGTCTGCGAATGATTCATTATTTCCCTGTATGACTTTAGATAGGCTGGCTCCTAAATTCCCTGTGCCAGATAACATTTTCCAAGCTTTTAATGCACATTAATCTGGTTATACACTTGAACAGGATATCCAGTCTGATTATTAACAAACTGCCCTTGGCCCATGAGCATGTCCACACTCCAAGCAGGCTGCCCATTCCTCGCGTTCACAGCTGCCTGCTCCACACAATACTCTAAGTATGCGGCCTTCCAATTTAAATATTCCCCTCCAGACAAAACAGCTCGGCAGAGATTCTGCCAATAAAAAGGAGTCATACAAAAACGCTGGAGAGCCTCCACTTGCGTCAATGTACAGGCTGCTTGGATGCCATAAGTGGCCACTGACTCTTTCAGGCACTGAATCACCTTCCAATCTAATTGCTCATGGATTCTTTGATTGTTATTGTCCTGAAATACAGGGAAAGCTCCCACCTGATTCTCTATCAGGGTCCACACTCTAGCGTGCTGACTCCGCCCTTCTGGCCCCTTACGAGGCAGCTCGTAATCGGGAGGTGGGACCCAGGGAGGGGCTGATGGCTCTGGTGCCTTTAACCTTCTAAAATTGCTACAGTGGTCCCCCTGGGATGCACTTAATTGTGAAAAGAGACTTGCCAAATCATCCTCCTCCATAATAGCTTCCTCCAATTCTAAGTCTTTCAAGCTCTTAGGTCCCTGATGACTAATTAGCAATGCTTCCTAACACACTTCCTCCATCACTTGCTCTCCAATTTCTATGTCCTCAGTATATCTTCCCGTCTTATCCTCCAGGCAGGTCCGGATTAAGCCCCAAATTGCTAAAGTGCCAGGAGGAAGAGGGGCCTTCTTATCTGCCTCCTTGACATCCTTTCCAAGCCTACTCCAAAGTGGGAGATTAATAAATCCTTCCTCAAGAAACCAAGGGGCCTCCCGTGCAACTGTATCTAAAAACTTTTCTACAGTGTCGACCTTAAGCTTAATTCCTCCTTTTTTCAAAAGCTGCACTATCGCAGTTCTTACTTCCATTTTGAACCATTGTTGATGCGGCTTGTCCCTTCGCCACTACCTGTGGTCCTAACTTCGTCCCTTGATCCCGGGAACTTTAATAGCGCTATCCCTTCGCCGCTTACCTGCGGACCTTACTCTTCGTTCTCCGTCCAAAAGAGCGATTTCCCCATACGGGCCACCACTTGTCGCAAGCCATGACTCTGACCAGCAGAGCCAAGGAAAGGACAACACGGATGCCAAGATGAGGTTCACTTCACTTTTTCTTCTCCTTTATTCCTCATCATCCCCCAATATATATCCTCAGTAGATCCCTCCCACAGTCAGGTCATAACCGGGAGCCAATCAGGCGTGAATACGGGACTAGCATGCAGGCAGAGCAGCATCTCATTGGGCCATGCAGTAAAATCATGCTAGGTGATGTCTCTTGTCAGGCAGGCTGTGCGTGATCAGGCTTAAAGCGCTTGTGCGAGTTGGAGCAAACAACTGCGGGTCACAAGGCTTGGCCGCCAGCCAGGGCGCCACCTTGGCCAGGTCGACCGCACCCACTTCCCACAGTAGGGGACTTCAATACCCCACTGTCTCCACTGTATAGGTCAACAGGGCAGAGAGTTAACAGAGAGACATCTAAATTAAACAATACCAAACAGGTTATATTAAATGTACTTAACAGATATTGACGGAGTATTCCACCCAACACCAAAGGACATACTTTCTTCTCAGTACCCCATGGAACCTTCTCCAAAATCGACCATATACTGGGGCACAAAACAAACATCAACAAATACAAAAGACTGAAGTAATTCCATGCATTCTATCAGACCGCAATGCAATAAAGCTTACAATCAACACCGGAAGAAGCCCTAATCATCACATGAACACATGGAGATTAAACAACACACTCCTGAATGATGAATGGGTCAAAAGCGAAATTAAGAAATAAATAAAAGTATTCCTGGAACTAAATGAAAAGGACAATACAACACAACAAAACCTCTGGGACATGCTGAAAGCTGTCCTTAGAGTGAAGTTTATAGCTCTAAGTACCCACATCAAAAACTTAGAAAGAACACAAATAAGTGACTTAACATTGCAACTCAAGACATTTGAAAAGCAACAACAAATGAAACCCTAACCCAGCAGACAAGAAGAAATAACAAAAATTAGAGCAGATATTAATGATATCAAAATGAAGAAAACAATACAAAGAATCAATGAATCCAAGAGCTGGTCCTTTGAAAAGATAAACAAGATTGACAGACCCCTAGCCCAGTTAACTAAAAGAAAGAAAGAGCACCTCCAAATCAACAAAATCAGAGATGAAAGGGGAATCAGCACAACAGACACCAGAAAGATACAGAACATTATAAGGGAATTCTTTAAAAACATATATGGTACTAAATTTGAAAACCTGAAAGAAATGGATGGATATTAAAGGCATGGGAACCACTAAAACTAAACCAAGAAGAGATTAACAGGTTAAACAGACCCATAACACAAAAAGAAATTTAAACAGTAATACAAAACCTCCAGACTAAAAAAAGCCCAGGACCAGATGGATTTACAGCAGAATTCTATCAGACATTTAAAGAAGATCTATATCTAATACTACTTAATTTATTCAAAAAGATAGAAATGGAGGGAGAATTTCCAAATTTCTTCTATGAAGCCAGCATCACTGTAATACCAAAGCCAGGTAAAGACATAGCCAAAAAAGAAAACTATAGACCCATATACTTAATGAACATAGATGCAAAAATTCTCAACAAGATACTTGCACACCGCATACAGACACACATCAAAAAGATCATCCAACATGATCAAGTCGGCTTTATCCCAGAGATGCAGGGATGGCTTAATATACATAAGTCAATAAACACCATAAATCATATAAATGGGCATAAAGACAAGAACCACATCGTCCTCTCAACAGATGCAGAGAAGACCTTTGACAAAATTCAACATGCATTTATGTTCAAAGTCCTAGAGGGAATTGGACTGGAGGGAATATAACTCAACATAATTAAAGCCATGTTTAACAAACCCACAGCCAACATTTTTCTAAATGGAGAAAAAGTGAAAGCTTTCCCACTGAAATCAGGAACCAGACAAGGCTGTCTACTATCGCCACTTCTCTTTAACATAGTGCTTGAAACTCTTGCAAGAGCAATAAGACAAGAGCAGGAAATTAAAGGAGTAATAATTGGAAAAGAAATCAAATTATCCCTTTTTGCAGATGATATGATATTAAAACATGCCAAAAATTCCACCAGAAAACTCCTAGAAATTATTAACATGTTCAGTAAATGGCAGGTTACAAAATTAACCTATGGAAGTCTGTAGCTTTTCTATATACCAATAACAAGCAATTAGAGAAAGAGCACATGGAAACACTCCCCTTCACAATAGCTCCAAAGAAAAAAATATCTCAGAATAAACCTGACCAAAGACGTTAAGAACTCTACAGTGAAAATTTTAAATCCTTAAAGAAAGAATTTGAGGAAGACATCAGAAGATAGAAGGACCTCCCATGCTCATGGATTGGAAGAATTAATATTGTGAAAATGACCATTCTACCAAAAGCCATTTATAGATTCAATGCAATGCCAATCAAAATCCCCATGACATTTTTCACAGAATTGAAAAAAAATCCCAAGATTCATATGGAAGCACAAAAGACCTCAAATAGCCAAAGCAACTGTGAGCACTAAGAGCAATGCCAGGGGGGATGACTATCCCAGATTTTAAGCTGTATTACAGAGCTATAGTCATAAAAATGACATGGTACTGGCACAAAAATAAATCCATAGATCAATGGAACAAAACTAAAGACCCAAATCTGAGCAAATTCAATTTCAGCCACCTGATATTTGACAAAGGAGCCAAGAATATTCACTGGAGGAAAGACAGCATGTTCAGCAAATGGTGCTGGTGAAACTGGATCTCCACCTGTACAAGAATGAAACTAAACCCCTATCTTTCAGCTTGCACAAAAGTCAATTCCAAATGGATAAAAGACCTCAATGTAAACCCTGAAACTCTGAAACTGTTAGAAGAAAACATTGGCAAAAACCTACAAGATATAGGTGTGAAAGGATTTTCTAAACTGGACATCAATTGCTCAGGAAAAATGTTCAATAATTAACAAATAGGACCTCATTAAACTAAAAAGCTAATGTACATCAAAGTAGGCAACCAAGGAAGTGAAAAGAAAACCCACAGAATGGGAGAAAATCTTCACCAGCGACACATCTGACAGAGATTTAATATCCAGAATATATAAGGAGCTCAAAAAACAGAGAATCAGACAAGAAGCAACTCAATTAAAAGATGGGCTAAGGAGCTAAACAGAGAGTTCTCAAAAGAAGAACTAAAGATGGCTATGAAGCATCATAAAAGATGTTCATCATCACTAATAATTAGGGAAATGCATATTAAAACCACTTTAAGATTTCATCTTACTCCAGTCAGACTGGCTAAGATCAAGAGAACAAATGATACCAAATGTTGGAGAAGATGTGGGGAAAGGGGAACACTCATCCACTGCTGGTGGAGCTGCAAACTTGTTCAATCCCAGTGGAAAGCAGTGTGGAGACCTCTTAAAAAACTACAAATGAACCTACCATTTGACCTAGTTATACCACTCCTTGGCATACACCCAAAGAACTCAGCCTATTGCAGAGACACTTGCACACCCATGTTTGTTGCTGTTCTTTTCACAATAGCAACCTAAGTGTCCCTCAACTGATGAGTGGATAATGAAAATGTCGTTCATTTATACAATGGAGTTTTTTACTCAGCAGTAAAGAAAGATGAAATCATGAAATTTGCAGGTAAATGGATGGAAGTAGAAACTGTTATACTAAGTGAAGTAACACAGAAAACAAATCAACATATGTTCTCCCTCATATGTGGATCCTAGAACTAAACCCTGATAAGTGAGTATGTATCCAGACATAACTACAGGAACCAGGATAATGGAAAGGAACCAGGGAGGTAAAGTAAAAGAAAGAAATGGAAAGAGAAAAACAGTAGGAAACAGGCCTTAATAAGGGAGATATGAATAAAAATTGGGTTAGTTTAAGCGAGGGGGGAGAGAAGAGTATACAAGGAACCCAGGGGATAAAGGGGAAGAAGGAGCTCATGAGAGGTAGGACCATAGCAGAAGGGTATTAGTAATGGGGGAAGGGGGAAAATGGGGCACCTTAATTGGAGAAACCATGATGGAGGGGTGAAACAATGCGAGAGATAAATAATGCCTAGCTAGTTTTAAAAAACAGAAGGAACCATATTACTACTAACAACCAACAACCTCCTGACAAATTATACATAGCAGATCAAGAAATATATGTCGGACCATAGCAGAAGGGTATTAGTAATGGGGGAAGGGGGAAAATGGGGCACCTTAATTGGAGAAACCATGATGGAGGGGTGAAACAATGCGAGAGATAAATAATGCCTAGCTAGTTTTAAAAAACAGAAGGAACCATATTACTACTAACAACCAACAACCTCCTGACAAATTATACATAGCAGATCAAGAAATATATGTCTAGGTAACGTTGCCCTCCTAGGTCAACCCATTCCAGGGGACTATAAGCATCTCTCAAAATGTCCTGTAACTGTGGTGAGTCACCTGTCCTCTTGATCAAGGAGGCCATGGAGACCCCACAAGGTGGACTTGAACCTGTGTCCAGTCTACAAAGAGGCTGGTCAACAGAGGAAACATTTCCTCCATGCTTCCAAGTGAAGCCAGCCATGGTCGAGCAGGACCTTTGACTTACCTTCACATAGGTGGAACTGATAAAAGAAAGGAGCCAGGGGCACCTCCCAAGCCCATGTGACCCCTGAGGAACAGATCCTCAAACGACCTTAAGAGTAAAAATGAATTGGTTTATCTGGGCCAACTGTATGGCCTTAAGCACCCAAAAGGAAAGTATAACCAAAGATTAAAGGGGCCAATATAATTTTTTTAAGAGTCCATATGTATAGCTAAAGGCTACATAACAAGCAACAATACCAGATAGGAGATACCTTCTTTTGAGTTGTTGGCAGATTACCAAAAGGACTCCCAGATAGTAACCCAGCATAGAACTGGGAAAATGAACAGCAGACCCCAATCTTATCTAAAAGAATATTGACAAGTGATTGCTGCTAGATGAGGAACAGTTGACCTTCCTAAAACAAAGACTCTAGATAGGCTGCTAAATTCACCAGATGGACAGTTAGTGGGGAATAGATGGGGGTGCCAACAACACAGCAGACAGTAGCAGGGATATCAGATATAAGGGCTGTAGTGGAGGGAGGGAGGCTATGGGAGGGTACCATCTGGGAAGTGGGTGTATAGTTGAATAAGATGGTTTGGGATGTTCTGTGTGATATAAACATACACACACACAAATCAACAAATTTTTTAAAATATGTTATATTTGAGGAGGAAGCATGGATATTTACATCATGTTAATTAGTAGAGGTGATAAACATTACCACTGAAATGTGCCTGATGACTTTATAGACATACACAGGCGCCAAGGAGTCAAGTGCAACCGATTATGACTAGTAATAATCAGATACATACAGATTAGAGATACATGTGTCAACATCTCAGTGTTAGTAGCAAAAACAATGAGTCTTTCTGCAAAGAACAATATATTCAAAAATGAAATGGAGATCTTTTTTAAAGTTTAAAAAGTCATTCAATTTTATGTCTTACAGGGCGTATACTGAGTTCAATATTGTATAACTGTATTAATTCAACTGTGAACCTAGAAATTTACAGCCACTTTTG
>NW_008355655.1:250685-265541 GCF_000622305.1 Nannospalax galili
CGTTTTTAAAAATTAAAAAAAATTGCTTCATGTAAATAATAGAGGTGATAAACATTACCAATGAAATCTACCTGATGACTTTATATCCATACTCAGGTATTAAGGATCCAAGTGTAACTTACTGTGACTAGTAATAATCAAATATATAGAGATTAAAGACACATGTGTAAACATTAAGTGTTAGTAGCATTAAAAATGTAGGAAACAGCATATCCTAAAATGAAATGGAGATCTTTAAAGGGTAAAAACTTATTCAATTTTATGTCTTACAAGGTTTATAGTGAGTTCAATATTGTATAACTGTATTAATTCAAATTGAATCTAAAAATTTACAGCCACCTTTGAAAGAGATGTATCCTTGCTCTGGAATGTGTTACTGAATATGTTAAAGCTGTAATGAAATGCTTCTTTTAATCATATGGTTATTAAATTTTTTAAAAATTTAAAAGAAAATGCAATGAAAAAATGCAGCTTGAGTGCAACAATGTAATTCGTTATTTTATTTTGTTTTACTTGTTGTTCTTATTTTATGTGTCTATGTGTATTGCCTGCATGTGTTTAAGTGCATTTATGTAATGCTATGCCCAGGGAGGTCAGAAGGGGGCATCAGATCCCTTAGAACTGTAGATTCAGAGGGTTGTTGCCACCATGTTTCTTTTCAATTGCTGTGACAAAACATTCTGACTAATATTAACTTGAGGAGAAAAGGGTTTATTTGGCTCACATCTCCTGGGTCACAGTGCATTAAGGAGCCCAAGGTATGAACTTAGGGCAGGAACCTGGAGGCAGGGCTGAAGCACAGGCCGTGGAGGAACACTGTTACTGGCTTGCTCTTCTGCCCTGTGCTCAGCCTGCTTTCTTATACAATACAGAAAAACTTCCCCGGTGTGGCACCGCCCACGGTGGGCTGGGCCCTCCCACATCACTCAAGAATCAAGAAAATAACCCATAGACATGAACACAGGTAATCCAATGGAGGCAGTCTCCCAATTGAGGCTCCCTTTACCCAGATGTGTCAAGTTGACAACTGAAGCTATCCAGCACAATGTGGGTGCTGGGAATTGAACCCAGGTCCTCTGCAAGAGCAGCCAATGCTCTTAACCACTAAGCCGTCTCTCTGGCCTCAACAATAAAATTCTTGACACTGTACGATCAGAGTCCCAGAAGGCAAGGTCCTAGGAGCAAAGGGAGGATTGGCTAGAAAGAATTGAGATGAACTCTGACATGCTGCACTATTGGCTTTTATAATGTGTTCCCAGAAATCTTCACATTATAAGTTGTGATTCAGTCTGGCTGCCATGTTATATCTGAAATGCCATAGAAGAAAAAAACATTAAAAAGCCTCTTCTGATCGTTTTATTTCATGTGGTTATTTTGATGAGCAAATCAGGAGAGTATTTTTGTTTGAAAAAAATTTCTACCTGATGTCTGCTGCTCCTGATGCCTTAGAATAAATAGTAAAGGATTAGCCTGAGAAACAGAAGACAATTTCCTAAATGTGTGGCTTGTATTATTTTAACAATCAGCCCATACTGCTTAGTGCTCTGTCACAGTAAAATTTTATTAGTGTTGACATACACAATCCTAGATACAAGTGAAACGGCCTTATATTTCTATATACATGCTAGCACACAGGAATTCCCAGGTGTGCAAACAATCAAGAGACAAGGGAAAACCCTGACAAAGGACAACTCTCAGAATGTCAACAACAGAATGTTCATAATACATTTCACAGTGAAGCTTCTTCTTGCAAAGGAATAAGGGATGGAGGTTCAGGAATATACAACTGCAATCATGTAATTTGTCTATCTCACACAAAGTTTCTGAAAGCTAATAAATCAGTTAAAGGTTTAAAAACAATAAGTATTTTGGATAAGAACCACCCTGCAATTTCAGAAACAGAAATTAAACAGGCAGTACTTGGAGTGGCTTTCTCTTTAGCTCTCTAAGGTCTAGGGGGAGTTGTAGTCCTGATGTCCTGCATGTAGTGAAAAATCTTGTGAAGGCTGAGGTGGGTGACAGGCTGGACAGCTACAGTACTCTCTCCAGGAGGACCTGCAGACAGAAAAAGCCAAAACCACATCACAAACATGTTACTGCCCAGCTATTGTTATCACTTTGCATGCCACATAGTCAAAGATTTGTCATTGAGTCCAATGAACAGACCTGCTCCCATCTGAATTACTTGTCTCTAATCGCGGCTCCAACATTCCTCAGTCACAGCCAGCAATCATTTTTGGTCAAGCCTGGGTTCTCTGAATATGATCCTTACCCTTAAGCTGAAATTAAGCTTTCCAGTTTAGCTTAAGGTGCCCACTCTGCCAGACCTCTGTGATCAGCAAGCTCTGCAGTTTCATTTACTGACTTTGTTTCAGCACTTTCACCCAGAGTGGCTTCCTCCTCACATGACTGCCTCCATTAGCATCTTTGCTGAGAATTGTCCAGCCCTTCCAGTCTCTCCAGTGGTATAATTCTCCTCTGAGCTTATGATGTTATACCTGTCTGGATGGATCACTAAGATTCATTGTCAAATACAGCCTGGGAAGTAGGTTGGGCTGCACATTTTTATTGAAAACTCCCTGAAGTCAATGTCAGGATGCTGTGTGTTTCAGACACTTATCACTTAGGTATGTTCTCCCAGGCCACTGCAGGTTGCAGCACACTGGGGACATTCCCTTGGGCTGGGAGTCATTACACCCAGTCTTAGAACTTAGATTTGGTCTGTTTCCTGCCATACAGCAAGAACTTGTCAACTTGGGGGCCTCCATCTACTGTTTTCTTGATAACATGGCAAGGCCATAAAACACTTGATAACTGAAGCATCACTGAGCAAACCCCTGGCACTATCTCTCAAGGGAGCCGGACAAATTTGAGAGTCTGACACCAAGGTGATTCAAGCACATGGAGAGATGGAAGTTCCATTCCTTTTAGATAATTAGCTCTTGCCTCAATTTTGGTTGTGAAGGATGAATTAGGTTCATATCTTGGACAACTTCTCTGATTTCCTTGTGCATTTCCTGGAGCCTATGTGGCCCTCCCCATCATGACTCTCAGTTTTAACAGGACCTTCTTTCATCCATAGACTTCAGTGTGGACTAACATTCTCAAAGCTTTGAACATTGTATTTGTCAAGCGTTGTGTTTGTCCTCTTTAATGTGTTGTCCTGATTATTTTCTAAGCATGCCCACTAGAAAGGAAGGATCAGAAAAACACTTAATATTTCAAGGATACTCAACAGGAAACATCAATTCTGGGAGGACCCTGTCTTTGTCCATTGGACTGAAATCTTGCTTTCTCCTTACCCTTTTGTCCCTCCTCCTCCTTCTTCTTCTTGCTCCCACAAAGAACAACATTTAACACACAGTAGTACAAGACAAAGCTGGCTCCATGGTCTCTATTATACTCACATGCATAGCAGAATAGGCGGGCAAGGCTCACATGACAGTATAATAGTCAGTTGAGGCCTCAATGTTGCTGGAGCAGTAGGTATGGGTGCAAATGCTGAGGCACAGTGAGGAACCAGATGCCCATTAGGGCTTTCCTGCAAGGACAGACATCATAGTTTAGGATCTGACCACAAAGAGAGGCGAGATAGGTAGGTTTTCAATGAGGACAGTACTGCAGACTGTCAAAAATTTGAAAAGCCAGATGATCACGGAATCTCACCTTTCCTTCAGCAAATAGAGATACCGAGTTCCAAGGAGAAGGGTTTTTATCCTCCCAAGGTCCCAGAGAAATTTGCTGAAAGTGTTAAAGATGGAAGCCTTGATTTTATGACACACATGAAAAGGTCTAGACAATGACTGGTGGGGAGCCTGCCACTCTGGCAAGATTCTCCTTAGCTGCTTGGGGATTGTGTGAGGCTGAACTCCAGGCAGATGTATAGTGTCCTTTTGTCCAGCTGTAAAAGAACAGGTAGAGCTTTGCTGAGCCTCCTGCCCTCATCCTCATCTGAAGATACCAATCTTAAATTTGAAGGAACATATCACCTCCATTCTTTTAAACTCCCACCTACATCTCTCTTTGCTGAAACACTGGATAGTAAACATTGATAAGATGTATGATATCTGATGGACCCATTCAGTTCTAGGAAAGACTTGCCAAGTCACAATTCTGTGACAGAGCTGGTTACATAATTACTTAAGATGGCTACACCCAAATTCATACTCTGTGCCTGGCCAAATATACTCATGAGGACTTGTGATGTGGCCGAACACTGCATACTATTCATGTTACATTTGTGGGTATCAGCAACAGATATTTTCAGTCCTCAAATGAGGTGCCTCTTTCCCTGTACACAGTGCTTCCTCTTCTGAACCCAGGGCAGGCAAGTTCCCACTTTTTCTCAAACTAGGGTGTTAAAGGACCCATGTTATCCACATGCAGTGGAGGCCTGACCTCTCCCCTATAGAAAGCAAAATCATGAGAAGGTGGCATAACTGTGACACTTGTAGGTCTGGAAGGGGCAGATGTATTTGACCAAGTTTGTGTTCTGATGCCATGACTGTGGCCACTGTGAGAACAAACTGTAAGTTGTCTGAGACCAAGTTCTTCCTACACCCTGTGATATATTAGAGTAGGTCTAGTAGGGAACAGAAGATACATCTGCATGTTCCATGGTTCTAGGGTCAGCATTGCCATCCAGAATGATGACTGAAGTCCATACCCTCCAGTGTACTTACACTATGACCAGAAAATCCTATCATCTATAATAGCTAGGTACGTCCCATCCTCTAGTCTGCTCACTTTTGGGATCCATTTTCTTTCCCTTATTTTCCCATGGCTTTTGTTTTTAATATTTATTTCACTTCCATACCTACATAGACTCTTTCTCAGAAGTGCCTGTCACATGTCACCTCCACCCAACTACTTCTTCCATGACCCCATAGAAGTTCAACCTGATCATGACTTTCTGTGCTTACCTTCACTCCAAATATCCTATTTTCAGGCTCTGATATGCACACCTGCTTGTCCTCAGAAATCAGTGCTGTCTGTGCTGTTGCGTCATGTGCTCTGCCAAACCCAGCTCCTATTGTTGGCATGCAGGTCAACATTTTAACTGTCTTTCCAAAACCCTGCATTTATTCACTCCCTACTTGGAGATGAATAAAGTCAGTTAGTCGTCTCATGAATTTCATGTATTCCCTTTACTCTCAATTACAGTTTATCCACAAGCCCCACCTTAATCTTAGTTATTCCTTTGATCCCCCATAAAATGGTTGCCCATTTTGTCCCCTTGAAATCTTGTTGTTCTCCCGAGCCAGATTAGGTGACTCACTACTGAATTCCCAATATTCAGAGGCTGAGGCAGGAGGATGGTGGGTTTGATGCCACTCTAGAGCAGAGGGAGATCTTGTCTCCAACCATGATGATGATGATGATGATAAACTGATGATAAATTGTTGTTCTATTGAATTCGGAAACCCTTTAATTTGTTTTCACATAACAGAATATTTTTTCACCTTCAATGAAATGCCATGCCAGGTGCAAGCACACAGCTCCTTGGCAGGCTGCTTTTCTGTCAGGACTGTACCCCTTCTCTTGTTTCATGAAAATGCATTCTCTCCAGAGTCTTCTGTCAATCATTCAGACTCTTCTTCACACTTCAACAACAGAGCCTCAGTACAGCTTCTTCCCTTCACTGACAATCCCTCACCTGTCAGGTGTGGTCTGGAAATTCAAAAAGTACCCAATCTCCTCAGGAAACCCAGTCATTCCTGTTTGCCCCCCCTCATAGTCAGAGGTAGGGACCTATACAAGGTCCCCAAGCTGGGTAACGATTTACATAAGGAGGCAGGGCTGGACAGTAGCAGGTTCGAGGTTTCTGTCTCCTACATTGTCAGTGTAGTTTTGTCTGAGGAAGCAGAAAGCCTAAAGCATTGGCACCAGGCATGAAAGAGGGAGGTAGAAACAGAGACACATGGAATATGACTGTTATTTTCTATACCCACCTGTGGTTGCTTCAGATCTAGCTGAGCAGAATCAAGGAGCTGAGTCCTGAGGGACTCAGCAGTTCCTTCCCCTACTATACCTTAAACTCTCTTTGCTACTAATGAGCAGCCAGCACTTTTTTCTATACCCCATCCCCATTTCTGGATCCAGTGACCTTTCAGATCTACTTCCCCCATCACTGTGTCAACACCTCGACACTTCGTGGCTGTTCTACCAGCCACTGTTGCTGGCAAAGTGCTGGCACTGTCTGGACTCTAGTGGCTGCCAGTGCTCACTTAAGCACCAAGCAGCTCAGCAGGGAAAATGGAGCTTTGTGTGTAGTAGAGGTGTTTTCCCAAAACTCCTTCCCTTTGGATGTGGAATATGTGAGGTGCATGAATTTTCAGCTCATCTACTTGCCAAACTGGAATTTACCTTTCCAAAACTCAGCATGTGGGCCTGGGGAAATGCCTCAGATTTTAAATTGCATGCCACATTATTTAACCATGAGGACCGAGTTTGAATCCCAGAATCCACTTAAAATTGTTGGGTGTGCAGAAAGGATTTCTATTGAAGCAGTCTTCCTCTTTCCCCTTACCTAATAAACCCTTCTTTTTATATGTATGTGTGAGGTAGCTCTGAGACAATAACCTGTACTAACTTTTCCTCTCAGGGCTACAGTGAATGTGATCACAGGTATATGTGTTTAATCTGCAAAGCAGCCCAAGTGATGTGAGTATCATCCCTTTTCAGAGTCTAGCTCCTGCTTCATTTTGTCCAATCCCCTGTGGCCATGAAGGATAAGGCAGGCTCATTTCTAGAAATCTTTCTCTGCTGGACTCTGGACATTCCCTTATCATCTGTGTCCTCCCAATCAGGCCCCCAGCTTTCCAAATGACTTTCTGTCTAATCTATCTTCTGCAAAGTACATTAACTGCCTCAAAATTTTGAAGGTCTACTGTATGTTAGGCCTTGTATTAGTCTCCCTTCAATGATAGAGCTATAAAATACATTCATCAGCATACACGCTGGGAAGCAGAGGCTTGGAATAACAATCTCTTGTTCAAATTCTCATGGATACAAATTGTCAAAGCTGAGAGTGTCTTGTCCTTGCTGCTTAATCTGAGATGTTGCCCTCACCTTCCCCTATCCCTTTATCTCCTTTTTCCTAACCTTATCTTCCTGATCCTACCTCTCATGTCACAAAGCACAAGGCTGGAAATCTAATAATACAGGACACTCCATTTTCCTTGGTCTACTGACATGTTTGGCATTGCAGAAGGACTATGAGACTCCACAGACAGGGGAACCTCTAATTGCTGCCCCATGGTCTCCAGAATATTGGGCAAAGGTGACAGTTCCGGAGACTGGCTCAGTAGCGCAGGCCTTTAGGGGCTCATTGAAGGGGCATTGATTAAAAATGGGAATCAGGTACCCAGAAGTTCTTGGAGCGATGAGGGATGAGTATGTTAGGATGAATAAAGAATCCAGAACTCAGAGCCCTGAAGATCTGGAGGACTATCCAACCTTAACTTTGACTTTGTATCTGAGGGTACTCAGGCCCATGGAGAAGTGATTTTTTCCAGTGACACAAGAGTAGTCAGTGATAATGTTGGAAATAAAAACTGTGTCTTTAGTACACAGTGGAATGGGCCTGGGCAATGGCCTAAGTTAACATCCACGATGGGCAACAGCCTGCCCTTACTCTCCTGGATTATTGGGTCTACCTGGGCCTGGAGGTGGTACTCTGTATTCTCCTCATCTGTGAAAGAAGAGTCCCAGCTTGCTTGAGCCTTCATGCTCCACCTGCCCCATTCTTAAATTGCCCCACCCTGGCCTGATTTCTCCTTCCCTGAAACAGTTAGTACCTAATATTAATAAGATATTTCTTTACAGGGATTTGCCAAGTTCCAGAGAATTCTTTCCCAAGGAAACAATGCAGTTCAACTAAAGGAATTGTGATCGAGCTACTCATGCTTCCTCCAAAAAACAAAGGCTCTCTATCCAGTGAAAACACTTACTACAGACTCCTTCTTCCATAGCCAACTTCTTGACCAACATGTGAAATTTGGGAACAACATCTATAGTCTTTCTCTGTCCTTGAGCCCGGTGCCTCTTTTCTCATAGCAGGCAAAGCCTTACATGCTTCCCTAGGTAGGGGGATTGAAGACCTAATGTTAGTTACAATAGAAGAAACTTGAGCACTGTCTTCTTCTATTTATTTCTTAGAATAAGTTTTATTAACTCTGAAAAATTCAAACATGCACACCATGTATTTTGATATTCCAACCATCACTCATTCCTCTGGCTTCTCCCGGCTCCATGACCACACTCCCTTCTCCCAACTTCATTTGCTTTTTTTCAATATCTTTATAAATTCTTTGAGAATTCCATACAATGTATCTTGATCATATTCACCCCCATTCCTCCTCTGAGTCCTCCGTGATCTACCTCTTATACGTTTCCCCATCCATACTTTCTGCTCTCTTTTATTTCTAATAACCCACAGCATCTGATTTGTGCTCCAGTCTGTGGAACAATTCACTGGAGCATGTTGAGCCTACCAGGAGCCACACCCACAAAGAAAACTGACAATCATGCCCAGAGAAGACATCAAGAATACACAGCTCCTCATTTAGGGGTGGAAAGATAGGGAGGCCCTATCTATGCTAGAACATTAACTGGCTTGATCTTGATCATGAGCAGAAGCCAAGGCATTGTCCTGGTTTTCCATAAACTCCATCTCTTATCATCTTTCCACCTCTTCTTCCACAAAAGTCCCTGTGCTTGAGGGACAGAGTGTGATATGGACGTCTCATTCATGTCTGGGAGTGCAACAGACCAGTAGTGAGTTTCTGAGTGCACAGCATCCATTGTAAAATGAACACTGCAATGGCGAGGATTCTTCCGCCCAGATGTCCAAACTTTGTTTCTTTACTTTGCATTTTTTCTTTCCTCTGGCTACCTTTCTTTAAAAGTGGCATAATATTTTATGCAGGACATACCCCATAACCCAGAAAAAAATCACGTCCTAGATGTTAGAAATGATATAGCAGAATCTTAGAAAAGAAAAATCAGTATTCACAAAACCACTCTGTGCCAATATACTAGAAACAAAGAATTGGAGACTGAAAGTGCCTTAAGGGACAGTGTAAATGACAGTAAAATAAATGACTTATCTGTTGAGAAATTTCACATAATAAATGGAAGACCTTTTCGACAAAACCACAAATACGGAGAAAGATTAAGTCTTAAGTAAATGGAAATATACTATGCTTATTGACAAGAAGACTCAAAACGTCAAGATTTCCACTCACCATTACTACTATAAAAAGGAATTTATTTCCCAAAGTTCTCTGCAAAAGGACCTAGACACTATCTAAACACATTTGGAGGAAGACAAAGACGGAGGATTATGTTCCCCAAATATATGACTATTACAAAAAACTGCAGCAGCCACTGCAGTATGAAATCACCTTAGGACAGAATATGTGCATTCGTGAACACAATGCAAAGGCCATAAAACAACTAAAGAGGCTCTAACATAATTAAATGCTCTTAAGGAAAAAAGGGAACCTCAGTAACCCACATAGCAGGAAGGAGTTAACTCAAAATCCATCACAGGTCAAAGTACAAATTGATGAATTTAGAAACCAAGGGAAATAATCTGGACCCTTGACAACTGTCCCGCAAAGTGCAGAAGCTGCCCAGTCCTAGAAACACTCTTCTGCTATCCACAAGATAATGAGAGACACACAGGCACATACAGTCCCCTTAACCTATTGAGAGCAAACCTCAGAGACAAAAATACTCAGAGAGGAAAATGATTATCCTTCTGGCCATGGGACAACTCACAACTCATGCTCTGTCCTTACCCTTCCTGAGGGCCATGAGATACATCATATCCCTAACTAAACGGGGTGGCAGAGAGCAGGTTCATGAGAACTCTTCTCTGTGGAAACCCCACCAAAGGAGAAGTCACCACCTACACAAAGGCTGCGGGAGCCCTCAGGGGGCAGCTGGACCCTGCTGGCAGGTCGCTCTGGAGGGACTACCCACACGGGGGGATCAGGGAAAGTAGAGTGCGCTGTCTGCCTGTTCCACCAGCCCTCCATGCCTAAGACAATCAGACAGCAGGAACTCGTTTATTGCAGGTGTCACAGAGCTTATAAAGGCAAAAACCGCAGTTTGGAAATCCCCTCAGAAACCCCCCTCCCCCAAATGCACCCAATCAGCTTAAAGGTCAATCTGCCACATGGGCAGGGTCCCATAGGCATCAATGATGATCATGCACTGATCACATGTCCCCAGAGATGGGGAAGTGTCCTTTAGCCAATTGGGAGGTTTTTAAAACAAGTCAAGCCTTGCCCTACTCGCTTCCTCTCAGCACCATCTTTGCAGGGTCTCTTGTTGGCTCCCACAAAAGGCCTCAGGGTTTCCTGTTCCAGCCATCAGAATGGGCCTACAGGCTGCAGGGGAGGCCAGAGGGAAGAAGAATTGTGAAGGAAGGAAACAATAAAAGTGTGGAGATATGGACTTAAGAACACTGGCCAGACACCAGAAATGTGTCCATTGGTTGGGCAGAATGTACTGGGCTGTAAGAAGGGAAAACAGGATGTGCAGAGCAAGGGAGGGCTGGAATGCAGAAGGGAAGAGCCTCTGTCTCTTTGTACACAGCAGACTAAGGAGTTCACCAAATCTCTTTAAGGAAGTTCTGTGAGTCAGTTCTGGCTCATTGTACAGTCCTGGAAACATGATCTTCATTTCCTTCTTTCCACCTCAGGGTCGGTGAGTCTCTTTTCTGTCCTTGTTTGGAATGCCTTACAGGAGGCTGAGGTTTGGTCAGTGCAGGTCACCCCACCTCTGCATCCTTAGGACTTCAACTGGCAGTGGGGATGGAAGCCCATCATAGGAGCTGAATGAGGTACTAGATACCAGCCATAGTGGGACTTTTTGGAAGAGATCACTGAATCTCTTTTGCAAGCTCTGAGAGGCCCACAAAAACAATCTAAGGAAATTGTTGTCTTCTTCACACTGTGGAGAAATCACCCAATGGCTCAGGCCAGAGCTTGCTCTTCCGAGAAGATCTTGGAAGGGTCAGTGCCAGAGAGGGATGGCACAGTGGTCAAGTTCTACAAGTGAGGGCTCTGAGCCAGCCTCTGCTTCTCTCATCATTCATGGAAGGTTGAACTGCCTCCCTTCTCCTTCCAAGAGAGCCCCAACCCATACCTCTATTCCCCCAGGACTACAAAAGTTCCATTTGTCCCTCTGTGTTCTCAGGAGAGGATACCAGACATTCTGAGGCTAAGACCATGGCAGCCATAGACACAAGGCTGTGGACAGTGACGAAGCCCTTCTCCTGCCCAGGCCCCTGTTTTCCCAAATATCTTGTTCAATGAGCCTCAAATAAATGCTGGCATGCTTGACTATTTTGCCTTTGTGATATTTGCTTCACTTTGCACACTGACACCAATCTCAGATGTGTTATCTTATGTGGTGGGGGGGATTGTGGAGGGTGGAGCTAGCATCATCCTTAGTCTTGATGGTCACTCACACTCCTACAGGGAATCCACTTGCTCCAGAAAAGGGGGTAGGAAGGCCTGTGCAATGCACAGAGACCAGGACACAGGGATTACCACAATTATCAGCTCTGATCCCCAGGGACAATTGCATGAGTTACATGCAGCCTTGGGGAGAGTCTAGCATGTCTCTCCCACTTGCAGTACATGCAGGCTTCATATCTGATAAAATTTGGGCAGTCTGTATGAAGGGGTGGGAGAGGGGCACAAATAAAGAATCTGTGGATCCTGTGGCAAGGCTATAGACTTCAGTGCTCATAACCAACCTCTTGCATCCCAGGTCTTCTCAGGACAATCTCTAACAGATAACTTTGTCTCCAACTACAGATACACTTCCTGTGAGGAGAGTCTTTTCCTTTTTGAGGTGACCTTGAAAGGTAATGTAACATAGTTTCCTCAGGACAAGTCTCAGTAAATGTGGAAGACAGTAGACTCTTGAACATAACATGGAAGAGGCTGTGTTAGAAACTGGAACACTGAGTCTAGACAAAATTTATAAGACAATGGCGAGACAGAGGAACATAGATCACAAGAAACTAAATTGAAAATTGCAGGCGTAAATCCTTCATGTGGGTAGTTATTTTGGATGCAACTAAAATGAAAAGTGCAATATAAGACCAACAGGCAAATCCACAGAAAGGGCTGAACTAAACGTGATCCACAACTGACACACACACTTTAGATTCAAATTCACCAGCAACTTGAATATTCAAGGACTGGATAATTGAGACTCAGATTGGCATATGTATATTTTCCTACATTATACTATCATTATATGATGATGTTTCACTGGGAATGTGAAAACCTGAACTAATAGAAATGCAAAAGTGGAACAGCAGGAGCAGATACTGAGGAGCTAGTGATATAATGGTATACGCCTAGAAAGATTTAGGTATAAGATGAGGAATTCATGCTTACATAATGGACTCTATGGCTAATATACTATCAACCATATGTACATTTGTATTAATGATATATATTGGCAAATGTTATGTATAATATATTGTGTAATATATCATATGCTGTATATCATACATTAAGGTGTAATTGGTATATTGATTCAAGAATTTAATGCAGCACTGCTTCCCTGGGCTGCAGCTCTGCTTCTCTGGGCTGCACAATCCGCCAGCCTCTCTCCTGGGTAAGTCCAGCAGCACCCACTGTGTCTTGACTCCCCCAGCCTCATTCACCCTCCCAGCTCCCCTGCCTCATCTCTACTCCTAGCCTGGGTACTGGCCCATTTCTTGTCTTGGCACCTCAGATACCGGGGTTGACCCCTCGGCCCGGAACCACCACTGCTTCCTGATCCTTTGCACCCAGACCAACCCAGTTCCTTCTCATGGTCCCCAAGAGCCTTCTGGGCCTGGTCCCGCCCTCACCTCCCTCTGCTTCCTTAGGCTGCACAACCTGCCAGCCTCTCTCCTGGACACTGAGGCTGACCTCTCAGCCTGGAACCACCACTGCTTCCTGATCCTTTGCATCCAGACCAACCCAGAGTACATGGAAACACTCCCCTTCACAACAGCTGCAAAAAAAAAAAAATCTCAGAATAACCTGACCAAAGACATTAAGGACCTCTACAATGAAAAATTTAAATCTCTAAAGAAAGAGATTGAAAGAAAGAAATTGAGGAAGACATCAGAAGATGAAAGGACCTCCCATGCTCATGGATTGGAAGAATTAATATTGTGAAAATGAAAAGCCATTTATAGATTCAATGCAATGCCAATCAAAATTCCCATAAAAAATTTCAGAGAATTGGAAAAAACCATCGTAAGATTGACATGGAAGCAAAAAAGACCACGGATAGCCAAAGCAACGCTGAGCACTAAGAGCAAAAGAGCAATAGTGGGGAGAATACTATACCAGATTTTAAACTGTATTATAGAGCTATAGTCCTAAAAACAGCATGGTACTGGAACAAAAATAGACCCATAGATCAGTGGAACAAAACTGAAGACCCAAATGTGAGTAAATGCAATGTTAGCCACCTGATAATTGACACAGGGGCCAAGAACATTCACTGGAGGAAAGACTGCAAGTTCAGCAAATGGTGTTGGCAAAAGTGGATCTCCGCCTGTACAAGAATGAAACTAAACCCCTATCTTTCACTTTGCACAAAAGTCAGTTCCGAATGGATCAAAGACTTCAATGTAAAGCTTAAAAATCTGAAACTGTTAGAAAACATTGGCAAAAACCTAAAGGATATAGGTGTAGGAAAGGAGTTTCTAAACCAGATGTCAATTGCTCAGGAAACAAGGTCAAGAACCAACGAATGGGACCTTGCTAAACTAAATACTTCTGTACATCACAAGAGTCAACTTGGGAAGTGAAGAGAAAATGCACAGAATGGGAGAAAATCTTCACCAGTGACACATCTGACAGAGGTTTAACATCCAGAGTATATAACAAAGTCAAAAAACAAAGAATAAAGAAAGGAAGTAACCCAATTAAAAGATGGGCTAAGGAGCTGAACAGAGAGTTCTCAAAAGAAGAAATAAAGATGGCTAAGAAGCATCTTAAAAGATGTTCACCATCACTAGTAATTAGGGAAATGCAAATTAAAACCACTTTAAGATTTCATCTTACCCCAGTCAGACTGGCTAAGATCAAGAGAACAAATGATACCAAATGTTGGAGAGGATGCGGGGAAAGAAGAACGCTCATCCACTGCTGGCGGGGCAGCAAACTTTCTCAACCCCTATGGAAAGCAGTGTAGAGAAGTCTTAAAAAACTACAAATGAACGTACCATTTGACCTAGTTATACCACTCCTTGGAATACACCCAAAGAACTCATTCTATTGCAGAGATACTTGTACATCCATGTTTGTTGCTGCTCTTTTCACAACAGCTAAAATATGGAAGCAACCTAAGTGTCCCTCAGCTGACGAGTGGATAATGAAAATGTGATTCATTTATATGGTGGAGTTTTACTCAGCAGTAAAGAAAGATGAAATCATGAAATTTGCAGGTAAATGGATGGAACTAGAAACTGTTCTACTAAGTGGAGTAACACAGACTCAGAAAAAAAATTGACATATGTTCTCCCTCATATGTGGATCGTAGCACCAAACCCTGAGAAGTAAGTATGTATCCAGACGTAACTACAGGAACCAGGATAATGGAACAGAACCAGGGAGGTAAAGTAAAAAAAAGACTCTGAAAGAGAAAAACAGTAGGAAAGAGGTGTTAATAAGGGAGATATGGATAAAAATTGGGTTAGTTTAAGGAAGGGGGGAGGGAAGGGTATACAAGGAACCTAGGGGATAAAGGGGAAGAAGGAGCTCAAGAGAGGTAGGACCATAGGAGAAGGGTATTAGTAAGGGAGAAAGGGGGGAAATGGGG
>NW_008355655.1:266369-357577 GCF_000622305.1 Nannospalax galili
AACAGCAGACCCCAATCTTATCCAAAGGAATATTGAAAACTAATTGCTGCTAGATGAGGAACAGCTGACCTTCCTAAAACCAAGACCTCTAGATAGACTGACTAGATTTAATGGATGGACAAGTACTGGGGAGCTGCTAGGGGTGCTGACAACACAGCAGATAGTAGCAGGGAAGACAGAGTAAAAGGTCTCTAGTGTGTCAGGGGGAGGCTATGGGAGGGTGTCATCTGGGAAGTGGGTATATAGATGAATAAGATTGGGGTGTGGTCTGTGATATACACACAAAAGGCAACGAATTTAAAAAATGAGTTATATTTGAGGAGGAAGCATAAAAAATTACATCATGTTAATTAGTAGAGGTGATAAATATTACCATTGAAATCTACCCGATGACTTTATATCCATACACAGGTGCCAAGGATCCGAGTGTAACTATGACTAGTAATAATCAGATACATACAGATTAGAGATGCATGTGCCAACATGTAAGTGTTATTAACAAAAACAATGAGTCTTTCTGTAAGAAACAGTATATTTACAATGAAATGTAGATCTTTCTTAAAGGTTAAAAACACATTCAATTTTATGTCTTACAGGGTTTATACTGAGTTCAATATTGTATTACTTTATTAATTCAACTGTGAACCTAAAAATTTTATAGCCACTTTTGAAAGAGATGTATCTTTGCTCTGGAAATTATTTAATATGTTAAAGCTGTAATGAAATGCTTCTTATAAAAAATAAAAAGGAATTCAATGCATAACTATAGTGAATACATATACCATAAGTACTGGCATTGACAGGTAACAGAAATAGAACCTGTGATACATATGTAGAAGCATGGTATTGGCCCTTAAAAGATAATCCATTTTGGACAACATGCATATACCTCAAGGTCAGAAATTAATAGAATTAAGCCAAATGCAGAATTAAAAATTCTGAATATCCTCATTTACATGTGGAATCTGAAAACGTTAACTATGTATAAAGAGAAAGTAGAATGGTGTTTAGCAAGACAGGGAATTAGGAGGTAACTAGAGATACTGTAAAGAACGTACAAAGCTGCCATAGGTAGGATTGGTAATTTCATAGACCAAATCTCCAACGTGGTGACTATAGTTAATACCAATCTGTGCTAGAAACATAGCAAGTAAGTATTTCAGGTGCTTACAACACACAGTAGAAACTGGTAACCATAAGAAGAGATGAATGTGTTTATTTACTTGACTGAACTAATTGCTTCAAGATGCATATGGGTATCAAGACCCATTCACTGTACACAGATAATGTATGTAGAGCTCTTCTAAGTACTATGGATGGATGAAGTTTCAACAAAACCAGAAAGTAGGCGTGGTGGTTCTTTCCATTCTGCAGTTCATTCTGTTCTGAGGGTCGTTCTATTATTTTCCCATCTACAATCATTGTTTGCAGTGTCTTGCTAAGAACAGAGCTTCAGTGTCTGTGTTACATGTAGACCTCATCAAAACAGAGGAACTGGATCTTACTTCAACCAAGAGTTGAGATTTCCTTCTGGGCCCCGCAGCAGGCTAAGACACTGCAGACATGACAACTGCCCAGGTGCCTCATAGAACTCACAGTCTAGAAACAAGTTGCCACCAGGTATCTTCCCAACACTGGCCAATACTCATCAACTTTCTGACACTCTCCCCTTGTGCCTGACCTTTGGAAGATGTTAGAGTCTATATTAATGACATTCTTGAGTCGTATACTGTTTATTACTTCTCATTTTACTGATGAGAAACTGAGGCTTGAAGATCAAAAATGACTTGCTTGTTGTTACCTTGTAGGTAAGTGGAAGCACAAGTCCGTGAACCATGCCTGACCACAGTAGTCTACAGTTTTCCTTATCTTTATACTTATTCATGTGAACCCATTCTTAAATACTGCACAAAATGCCCTTTCTTTCTCTTTCAGTGACATTTACCATCTTTTCTGAATTTTGTATCTAATGCCATAAACAACACAACCTATAAAAATAGGAGACAAGATACTCAATAAGAAAGCCAACATTTTGACTATAATACAAAAGTTAATGTAAGAGCCAGAGAGATGGCTCAGTAAGGTAAAAGGCTGCTTCTTGTCAAGCCTGGCAAGCTGAGTTTGTCCCAGAATCTATATGGTGGAAGGAGAAAAGCAACTTTTGCAAGTTGTCCTCCGACTTGGCAGGGCACACTGGTGAACCCTTTACCCAACACACACCTAGAAGACGTTAACGTATCTTCAGTACAAAAGTAGAACATTAATTGTTCAATTTATTTTCTAATAGTCAAATAGTACCAACAAACATGAATTTAGGAGTGGACTGAGGTGGCACATTCCTATAATTCCAACACTTGAGAGAGGCAGGATGATGGCTACAGGGTCCAGGCTAGATTGCCTTGCGGATTTCTAGGCAAGCCAGAGCTACTTGGGAAAATTTTATCTCTTGAGAAAAACAAACCATACAGAACAGTCATCAGCAGCAAAAGCTCACTGTAACTTAGTAGTAGAAATTTCATCCACATCATAAATACATTAAAATAAAAACAGAGCTGGGCTGGGAGATAGGTCAGTAGGTATAGTGCTTTTTGAACAAAAAGGAAAACCTGAATTTGATCCCAAAAGCCCCCATAAAAAACAGGGCTTGATGACACATGCTCCTTGTCACAGAGCTGGGGAGGGAGAGACAGGCAAGTCCCTGGGCCTCCCTAGTGAGCCATCCTACTTAACTGGCTAAATTTAGGGCCTAGTGAGCAGTTCTGTCTCAGAAAAGAAAGTAGAAAAATGCCAGGCATAGTGGCATTAATCCCATCCCTTGGGAGGTAGAGGCAGGCAGATCTCTATGAGATCTAGGCCACCATGGTCCACATAATGATTTCCAGGTGGCCTGGGACTAGGCCTTGTCAAAAACAAAATAAACAAACAAACAAAAAATACACCACCACCAACAAAAAAATAAATAAATAAAGTGAAAAAAAAGTGGAAGATTCCTGAGCAAGGACACCAGAGGTCGGGTTGATCTGTAGACTACACATACATACACACACACACACACACACACACACACACACACGCACGCACTGAGCAAAAGTATTTAATAGACTTCAATTCAAATTTGTTGTCTCCTTTAAGCAGAAAAAACTCTATCATTTGTCTATTGATTCTGAAACCAGGCTGCACACTAGAAGAATGATGACAGCAGGATTGACACATAAGAAAAAGCTCTATTTAAGGCCCACCTCTAAATAAGTGAATGATTATCACTAGTAAGTGGTTTTCAGGCAGAGATTTCTACAATGTTGGCGTTCATAAGAACTGTAGCTCTAATGTATTAACCATAAAAATAATCATGCCCACAGTCAGGCATGATAGCTCACACCAGTAATCACAACATTAGGAAGGCTGAGGCAAGAGGATCACTGCCAGTTTTGAAACCAACTAGGGCTACTTAATGAGTTCCACCTGGGCTACAGAGTGAGAAAAAAACAGAACCAACCAAAGAACCAAAAACTCACATGCCCTCAAAATAATTCAAAATGATGAAATGGATCATATAACATCATTTTTTTATCATTGAAGGATGAGCAGGAATTTCTTATACTTTTCATCCATTTTTGGTTCCATATAGTAATTCTGAAGTTGAAACATAGATGATGTAATCTGCACTTTTCAGCCCTGGTAATCAATTGTCTTGGTGTCCTGGAAGCATCACTAGTCTTAAGTTTGCATTGATGTAGATCCTCTCATTTCATTCAAGCTTCAAGTTCTTAGGTGTCTGCCTTCTCTAGCATTCGCATGTAATCTGTTGCCCTCATCTGGCTCCTTCTAGACATTCCTGGCTATTTTTTCAGCTGGGTCACTTTTATTTGATTACTAATTTTAGCATCTATTTTTGTTGTTATTCACTGGCGTAGGGGATATTTGATTTGTCAAGGGAGGTTGTGGTTGGAATTCAGTTTAGGGAGTTCCATATTTTAGAATAACTATGTATTTAAGGACCTGAGACTTGCTGCTTCTCGGGAGAGAGGAGAAGGTAGGAGAATGTTGCCCCACTGGAGAGCTGACCAAGAAAACCGTATGTGTCTGCCAGGGGGCAGCCATGGGACATGAATGGATTGCCACAGACCTAAGATCAAACCAGGGGATTCAAGGCTTGCATGCACAAGGGTGCTGATAGCACCTGCAGCTCTGATTTTATTCTCTTGGTGTGAGGACTACAGTCAGATGTGTACAGAACACTGAACAATAAGAAAATGTCTTGTCATATTTGTGAGAACCACAGCCAAAGTTTACAGAACGTTGAATAATAATAATATGGCTAGAATATGACAATTCAGCAAAATAAAATGAGCATGACAACATTATCTCCATGCTATGTCTACTTAGGAGATCAATGTGTTTCATGAGAAAATAGAGGGTAGAACTGGTATTACAGAGATATCTCCTCAGCAAGCATTTTTGCATAAACTTTCTCATGAGACACTATGCTCTCCAGACACACATGTTCAAAGTTCAGCTTAATTCACCACGCATATTTTAAAAGCCGTTTGAACACTTTTACAGTCCCTACAACTGCAACTGTGAAGAACTTGGGAGAAGAGGAACATGCCCTTGGCTCACTGTAGGGAATCCCATAAGGCAGTTGACCAACTGAAGTATGCATTATATTGGTATATTGTCACTTGCTGTTTGAGTTCACTGAAAACCTGGGCTCTGGTTTGCCACCCTCACCTTCAGGACCCAGGTATATTTATGCCAGGGATCCTCCGCAAATCACCAATGTCTGTTGGATGTTGGTAATCCCCCAATTTGCCGATGTTCCTTTGTTTACATGCTCAGTCAGGCTGCTCTAGTTGCCTGTGTTGGATGTAGTAAACCCCTGAGGTGATGATGTTTTCATCTCTCTGCTGTTTCAGCCTATCTGCTACTTGCTGTTTGTTCTTTCACTTTTACTTACAATATACTTGACAAACCCCTCATCCAAAACCAAAAGCACAGCTATTGTAGGAGATCATCATCTGGGCTATACAGAACACTGACCTCTGAGGAGGAAGCACATAACCGGAATCTAGGTATTGGTGCTTTTTCAAGTATTCTCACAACGCTCCACAATCATCTATGCAAATAAAAATTCAAAATTCAATCCAAACATAATTCTGGATTTATGTACAGATAGCAAAATTGTAGTAAACAAATTGTCTTTTAAATGTTAAACAGAAGTGTCAGCACTTGAGAGCTTCATTGAAAACAGAAACGTAGCCATAATAGTGGTTTATAGCTTTAACTCCAATACCCTGGTGGTAGAATTGGAGGAATATTTTCATGTTGGAGGCTAGTCTGATCTGCATGGTGAGTTTCAGGCCAGCCAAAACTACATTACAAGACCCTGTTTCAAAAAAAAAAGGAATAAAAACATGTCGCGAGCCGGGACTCTGTCCAGCAGAGTCCAGGAAAGACGACACAGACACCAAGGTGAGGTTCAAGCTTCTGTTTCTCTTTCTTCCTTTATTCTCTCTTATTCTCTCTCATATTCTCTTCACTATGATGCTGTCTCCTATGATGCTGTCCTTATGATGCTGTGTCTTCTCATGATGCTGTCTCCTACCTCTGTCTGTGTCTGTCTCCTATTACACACTTCAGCTCTTTATATAGCGTTTCCAACAGCCCCCCCCCAGCCGGTACCAATCAGGGCTCACACACGTGCAGCGGCCAGGCAGAGTGTAGCTCATAGGCACGTAGCAAGATCATCAGGCTGGCAGCACCTGTTTTGGGGCTCACCATACTTCAGAGTTGGGGTAAACAAGCGGGATTCACGAGCCTTGGCAATCAGCCAAGAGTTGAAGTAAACAGCACGAGGTTTGGCAGCCAGCCAGGGCTCCATCTTTGGCTGGCTCGGCTGTGCTCACTTCCCACAAAAACATAGCCCACAAATGCACAAATGTTACCTTTGTAGTCTGAAATTGGTCAGATAGTCTGCAATTGGACAAATACAAGTGTCGTCAGGAGTATATTCCACATAGACTTTATGATTCGGATTCTCAGCCATGTAGCATGGCTGACCACCATAATCACAGCACTTAGGACAAGACTGAGACAGGAGTTTTACATCAAGATTTGTTATGGAGTTTGAGATCACCAGGAAAAGACCACCAGACCCAATTCAGATTTTAATTAGCCAAATTTTATTAGAGCTGCAGCTAGTTGACAGTCTCCAGGGGCCAGGCAAGGGAGACTGCAGCTAAGCTGGGAGGGGAAGGGAAGCTTTTAAAGGCAAAAACACAAGTTACTTCATTCCTGTGGTATTGACAGTTGCAAGGAGAGTGGGGTCACACTGACCCTTAAATGCAGCAATAAGCAAGTTTACAGAAGCCAAAACAAGCAATTGTTAGTCATTTTCTTAACAGATGCATAGAGACCTTGACATCTAAGGAGATTTTATAAAGCTCCTTAAAAAAAGTAAGGAGCTTTCAGACTATTATTATTTCAGCATATTACCAAGAAAGACATGATATTATTTAGGTTACCCTTGGGTGGGCAAGAAACATAGCTGCAATGTCTGGGTGGCGATATTCCTTTCTGTGGTCAGCTATTTCTAAAAGGAAAACAAACTTCTGGGGGATAGTGACTTACTGGAACTAAATTCAGACCTTGAGCTGGCTGCTTCTCTGATTTTTGAAGTCTAAGGTGGCTACTTTGTACAAAATGGAGTTGCTCTAGTCATTACAATTAAGGCCGCCATCCTGGGTTCCACAGCAAGTCCTAAACCAGCCTAGAAAACTGAGTATAACCATGAATCAATCAAACACACACACACACACACACACACACACACACACACACACACACCTAAGACTCTCTTCATTTCTGTACTTCCCAATCTCAATCTCTAGTTTTATCTCTAGTCCTTTCTAAGTAGGAGGGAAATCTGAGGTATCCCAAGTCATGCAGTAACTTTCTGTTAAATCTTCAGCTGTAATTCCTGGCCTCCTTTAACTGATGGAAGTGCCCCTCCCTACAGTGCCAACACTAATACTAATCTCCCTGGAGAGTGGTGGCAAGTGAGGACAGGATAAGTGGTTAGAGCTGTGTTTCAAACAATTCATAAGTAAAGTTCATATTACTTCAACTCTGGAAAGGTGTCCACCTTCTGTGCTTCCAATTGTTTTTCAGATACTCTGAAATAGAAATTGGTATTTGTTCCTTTTAGTACATTAATACATCCTTGTAGCCTTTCTTAATTCATTCAAAATTTTGTATGGATGGGAATGATTCTTAAAGATTTATTTTTATTTATGTGTCTGAGTCTGTGTCTGTGTGAGTATACGCCACATGTGTGCTGGTCTTCACAGAGACCAGAAGGTATCAGATATCTTAGGACTAGAGTTACAGGTGACAGTGAGCTACCCATTGTGGGTGCTAGGAACCAAACTTTTGTCCTCTTAACCATTGAGACATCTCTTCGTGCCATGATGAGAACATTTTGAACAGACACATTCCTGCCTCATGCAGGCGTTATATCTGCTTATCATTATCACCCTAAATTGTCAAAAAGAGAGGTCAGCAGAAATCTTTGACCCACTAATACTCACTACTATTAGACTGCAGAGAATTCTAGCCTCTCATGAGTTGACGGAGGCTATTAACAGAGACAATAACTTTAGAGTCATCACTACAAATCCAGCAGACTTGAGGAAGGAAAATCAAAACATGCTGTGTCATTTCCAAGTCTTCAAGAGTTGGGCCACATGGGTTTTCTTTTATTCAAACTCTTTCTGGGGTAGTGGATTAGTTCTTAAGGAATGGTTGTGTGCATTTTCCTGTCTGGAATCTTCTGATATCACCTGTTGCACTCCCAATCTGATCTGAGAAGGGCTCCATATTGCCTTCTTCGATCATGTCAGTAATTAAGTAATCTCTTGGAATGGAGGAAAAAAAATTGGACTTGAACAGATGAACACACATGGTTCTCAAGTTTCTATGTGTAATCTCCTCCATGAAATGTGTTCAAGTCATATACCTTAGCTGTTCACGCCACAGGCAAATTCTGTTTCTTAGTGCTGCAGTGGTCATTTGACATACTTTTATGTTTACCTCAGAAAGAGTTCTGTTCAGTAATATATGTACTGAGCTCAAAGAACTAACTCTGAAAATTATAATAACAAACACAAAAGGACAAGATAGCCTACCGCATATACTTTATTTGGTGTGCCGGGCACAGTGTCTGTCCAGAACAAGAAATTCTCCAGCAGAAATCTGGGTAGTAAGCACTATATTGACAATATTTCCATGGGTTCTTTCCTGCTTCCTGAAAGGTGGGGGAACTCAACCAGGCCTGGGACATAAGGATTAAGTAGTCTAGTGCTTAAACCACAGTTTCATTTTGGCTTCCAAGAGCCAGTTTCTCTATCAATCCAAAGCATCCATTTCAGTTTGGTTGTTGTGATGAGGTGTGTGAGTGCTGGGTCATATATTCTGTACACAAGTGTTGAACCAGCTTGCTTGCTTTCCAAAGCTATGGTGTGTAACTAAGTAATGACAACATGAAAAATAAATCTGCAGCTGCCCATTGTGCATAGCGTATGGGTAGCAGTGGTGGCAAGTGTGCTTCTAAGTCTGCTTTGCCTTACTGAAGAGACATATAGACTTGGTTTCTAGCCATGGTTATCCCCTGGCTTATATAAACATTTGTCAGTATTTATATGTGTCTTCATAATTTTTCAAGAACTTGAGACAGTCCTAATCTTCTAGCCCTACAGTCTTAGTACTAGCTCTGGGAACCTCTCCAGCTATAGCAGTTGCATTCTCTTGGTCCCAGTGGCGAACTTCAGGATTCATCTTTACACCTCTTTGTTGCTTCATGTGTTAGCTGGTTATATTAACTAATTTTTTTTTGTCTTTTTGAGACAGGGTCTCCCTGTAGCCCCAGCTGTCCTGGAACTCACTATGTAGACCAGGTTGGCCTTGAACTCACAGAGATCTGCCTGCTTCTTCCTCCCGAGTGCTGGGATTAAAGGCGTGTGCCACCACACCCAGCATATTAACTAATTTTATTAGGGATGAGACAAAAATGTCTGAACAACTCAATTTATGGAAGGAGGGGAGTATTTGGCTCACAGTTCCAGGGTGCCATCATTCAGCATGGCATGGAAGTCGTGGTGGTAGGAGCTTGAGGCACATTGCATCTACAGCACAGAGAGAGATACAAAGGTTGGTTATTAAACTGCTTTCTCCTATTTATGCCTCAAAGGACACCAGTTAATGGGATGGTGCTGTCCATGGTTAGGATGAGTATTTCCAACTTAATTAACCCAATCTAGAAACTCCCTCACAGATATACTCAGAGACTTTTCTTCTAGGTAATTGTATTCTGTCCAGTTGAAAACCAGTATTATTCTTCATCATCACAGTAGTTAACAGTGTTCCATATAAACTCAAACTCAAAGTGCTCTGGTCAACACTGAAGGGATATTCTGTTGCTTTAGGGTCTTTTTTTGGTGCTTCATCTCCTACCCACATGTTATGAATATTTACTTATAAGCAACATTTTGTGAGCACAAAACAGGCATAAATTCATATGGGTAAAGACTGTTCATATTTTCCTTATATAGGCGAAGACACACACACACACACACACACACACACACAGGAGAACAGGTCAGGGGAAGAAAAGTAGAATTTGTGTCACCCCTGATATCCAACCATACCATGTGTGCATACTGGAAGTGGTGTGTGGCCTGCGCTCTATCTTGCAGTGCTCCCTCATCTAAGCTACCCCCCATCCTTCCATTGTCCACTTCTAGGGGCCATGATTTGAGGCCTGACATTTCTGTCATTGTGGGGCTACAGTCCCTCCATTATAGGCATAAAAGTTTCCTACAAGGACTGAGTATTTAAGGCCTGACATTTCTGTCATTGTGGGGCTTTGTTCTACAGTCCCTCCATTATAGGCATAAAAGTTTCCTACAAGGACTGAGTATTTTTCTATGGTTTCGTCTTCTCTTTGTGCATTAAACCTCAGCATTTTTGAATTTCCTCAACAAACAACTATCTGTATCTCTTCGAGAACAATACATTTATTCATGGGCCCTTGGTCTCATGAAATGTGCATTTGTTCTTGAGCCTTTGAAAAACACTTCTGTGTCCTCCTTTTCTGTCTATGAAGGACAGAGAATAGAAGAGAGAAGGCTTTTTAGAATCTGCTTTAAAAGATAACTGTGTGAGACTTTTCTTGGGGACAAGAAACAAACATCTATTAACTCCACAAAGGGAACCAGCAAAAAAACAAAGGAACAATTCAAAAAACTCCAACTTGGCAAACCAGTGACTTTACTGTGGTTGCATTCAGAAGTATGGGTAAAAGATTACTTACAGGGGCAGGAATGACTCAAAGTTAGCTGTGTCATATAGAAGCCTACCCAAAATGCACCACATGGAAGCCTAACCAAACACAGAAGACGACTCATGAATTCTGCAAACCTGGCACTCTCTGCTCAATGTGTAAGCAGTTCTGCTGGTCAGTCTCCTGTACCCGGAAATTAGTACTGCTTCTATAACTTGGAACAGAGGTCTTGTGAATCTCCTGTTTCAGCTTTCCCAGTCCTGAATTTGTTTGCTTCCTGGGTGTCATAAATCTTACTCCCTTCAGGAAGGAATGTTTCAATTCCAGGGAATTCCTCAACAACAAAGATCTATGCCAGGAATTCTTTTGCATACTAGGTACTAGAGATTGGAGCCCCTCTCTCAGGGGCTCTTTTTTTTCCCCATAAACTCCAAAACATAAGTGTCTCGTGAGGCAGGAAGAAGGAAAGGGAAATTTCAATGAATCTGTGTACTTTCACCTCCCTACGTAGTCCTTGTTCAGCACAGATAGGACTAGGGAAGGAAGTTTTACACCTCATTTCTAGTTAGTGCTTTCTTCTCTGCTGATTCCAAGGCAGGCAAAATGTCGTTGTGGTTACTGAAAAGCCTGTGGCCCATTATTTGCATTTGTAAATATGCAAGTCTAATCTGCCCCTTTTTATTACTGGGCAGAGTTAAAATGTTGCCCAGAGTCCATTGTAGATTCCAGAGTGAATGAGGTATCTTCTCAAGGGACAGCCCCACTGGCTGTCTTTTAGCACAAGGAGCGGCTGAGCATTTTTGCTCTCCAAGAAGGTAATATTAGCATTGGACAATATTTCTACTCAGCTGGGATTTAATTGAGATTTTCTTTTCATGTACTAGATGTATAAATGAATACACATACATTTTCATAATTCTGGAAAAGTTTTCTATTTCATGTGTTTCTCCACAAAAAAAGAATAACAGTTATTTCTGCCCAGATGACACACTCCAATTCTACCACAATAAATTAGACAATATAGATCCATTGTGTAAAGTTTTAAATGAAAATTTTATTCCAGGACGATTTTCTGCTTTTCGTCCCTGTGATGACACACCATCAGACTCATATTTGAAGTGAAACCAATATGGCCTTTAATTAAACATTTACAATTAATGAAATTCTACAATGCATTCTGTGACTGTGACTGAATTGACACTGTACAAAATTCCAAATATATTAGGAAATTAACCCTAAAAATTTGTAAATAGCACAGAAGCCAAGGAAGAGATAAAAATGATTTGAAATATATATATATATATGGATAGATAGATAGATAGATGAATTGAATGAAAATTAAAACACAGTACCAACATATATGGGAGTGACCTCAAGCTTTTCTATAAAACTTAAACACTGCAAGCATATTTTATCATGACATAATTTCTGTTTATGTGTATGTGTGTGTGCTGTGTATACGTATATGTGCACACAAGTGTGGGTGTCCCTGGAGGCCTAAATAGGGAACTGGATGCCCTGGAGTTGGAGTTCTAAGTGGTTGTGAGCTGCCTGTTTATCAATGCTGAGAACTGAAGGGTGAACACTCTTAACGTTTGAACCTTCTTTTCAGCCCCAATGCCATCATTCCTACATGACTACACTATAAAAGTACAGTAGCTGTGAACCAAAGCTCTCACATTACAGTTTTTAAAGCTAAAGATAAAATAGATGACAGAAAAGCAGGAATAATGGGAGATGACTATAAGGAACAGGAGTAGGAAGAATGGAAGCAGAGACCTTCAACAGAACAGGACTGCTTATTCAGCGCAGCTAGAGGTACCAACATTTCTGCGGGATAGAAGCAACTGCAACTGCAGTTAGGTGGGTCAGGTCTGGGTTTTCATACTTTTGAAGAATGGGGGAGGTGAATATAGCTGGTGGGGGGCAATGTACCTCTCAAAGTTTTTTTTTTTCTCAGTGGCCCCCTCCTCCCAGGACATGTCTGCTCATCAGTAGCTGTCTTGAGATAGCAGACTGTTTCAGCAAACAACCTTTTCATCTGGGCCAGGCAGATGGCTGGCCAGTAACAGTTGGGCAAGAGGACTTCTGTTTTCATGTAAATATCATGAATTTAGCCTTCTATCAATGACTAAAAGAAAGAAGACCAACAGAGAACTCTAAAAATTAGATAATGAACAAACAGGTAAAATATTTAATAACAACTCAGCTGCATAAAAGAGTAAAAGAAAAAATATCAATAGATTAAATTGTATACAGGCTAATAAAAAACTAAGAAGACCCTCCCTGAGTGAAAATGTTAGTGTGATGCTCACACATGGCTGCAGGTTCTTCAGCCGCTACTGTGATAGGAATAACATCAGTTACTTCCCACAGAGAGGAAGCTGAGGTGGAGCTGGTGCTATGGACAGCCAGAGCATTCAGGAGCTGTTGGACAAGGTGGATAAGAATGCTCAGTGTATCACCATGCACAAGGAGCTAGGGTTGTTGAGGGGAAAACTTTCTTAAAGTTTTCTATCTTAACTATTTCCAAATGTTCAATTTTGTATATGAAGTAGAAGTTTGGGTGTTTGACAGATCCCTTGCCTCCAAAAATGACTTCCAAAGATTTCTTCCAGAAATCTCCTGCAGACTGAACTTAAAATAACTAAACTGTTTAAGGTTCAGCACAGATAAAGAAGGGACTGGAGGGGGTTACAGACCCTTGCTCAAGGATAAAGGTCACAACAAAATCTTGTGTGGGGGTTGCTATAGCGGGCAAGGATGGGGGAGGGGATCTAAATTTGACTAAGTAAAGCATATATCCAATAAACATTTTGGATAAAGGTTTAATTAAAATATTATCTCAAAAGAAAAAAAAAGGTTACCTTAGTTTCACTCCTTGCAAGTGCACCCAGACTGCTTACAGAGCTTGGGATACTAAACACATCTCTTTCTATGTGCCTCAAGACAAGATTTTGATATTAGAAAGGAAATTCTATAGCTCTTGTTATTGGCCTCCCTCAGGGCTTGTCTGGCCTTACTTGCTGGGTTTAGGGAGGCACTTTTCCCTTTTCTCTATGGGCAGGAAATTCCCTACCAGTCACAGGATGTGCTTCTGGGCTCAGCATCGCCTTGGATTTTCTGTGAGAGGCAATAAGCCTCGTTTGTGACGTGAGCTGTTGTGCTCACCATTGAGCATTTGATCTCCCAACAGGATGGCTCTGAGCATCATCACATCCTTTCTTCCAGGTTGAATGGATTCAGCAATGAGAGGTTCCAGAGTTGGCTCTAATTCACGTGTGACACATTTATGCAAGGACTGCTCGCAAGTCTGTTCATGCACTGGCTTTTTCCATATTATTAGGAAACTATTGGGGGAAGAAAACCCCACTAATATGCTATTCTAATCCTCATTTTACAAAATGATGACAGCAAGGGCCCACAGTAATTATGTTACCCATTGGTGTCATCTCTCTCTCACTGTCATCACAAAATATCTGATACTAGGAACTTTATAAGAATTGAATTTTGTTTGACCATGGTTATGGAGGCAGTGAAGAGTAAGAGCCTGGCACTGCAATCTGCTTAGCATCTATTCGAGGGGCTTCTCCATGCATCACAAATGGCAAAGGTATGGGGCTCAGTAAATGTCTCAGGAAAGCTCATTTTAATAACCAAACCGCTACCTCAATAAGCAACTAATCCATAAATCCATGTCTCAATCTTCCAACAAAATGCCCACCCCCAAACAACATTCCTATCTAGCTGTGTGAATTGTTTCCAATACATAAATATGGAAGAGAAATGTTCAAAAATATAGACATACCAATGGATACACAATATTTAAAGAGAATAATTAATGTACAATCTCTCTCTCTGTCTCTCTCTGTCTCTGTCTCTGTCTCTCTCTCTCTCTTGCTAACATGTACACACAACACTGACTCCTATTGAGGTCCCCCTGTAGTCCTGTGCCTCTGGATGAGTAAGTCAAGGTTCTATACAAAATCAAACCAGGCAGTCCCTGGGCTAGCCTAGTATGTTTATGTCTTAGGAATGAAAGCTGGAAGGGGACAATGAACTGACCATCTTTTGGCTATAGGAGCCAAACATAATAAGATGTTCTAAGCATTACACAGGGCAAGATGGTTCTAGCAAACCAAATGATTCCAGTGTATGCTGCCATTGTAATTAGTTGCTTTTATGTATCTTGTGCATGTTTTCCCTCTCTGTTACTTTTCTTACTTCTATCTGAAGAAGAAATTTTTGCCAGAAACACAGAGAGAGAGATGAGAGAGGGAGAGAGAGAGGGAGAGAGAGAGATAATATGCTTGCTAGTCTATCAGGTTTTCTGCATTTCTCCTATCTTCTGTGTGTTCTCCAAGCATGTGTGATATTATCACACACATTCAGAGTGGGTCTCCCCACGTTACTTAATATTCTTTGTCAGTATTCTCACAGGAACACCCAGAGGTGTGCGGGGTCCAGCCTTGTGGGGGCCTTGCTCTGGGAAGGTGACACCTCTGTGCAGAGTCGGACTCTGGGACTTGAGTCTCTTGTAGCAAGTCAAGTTTATTCTACAGTTCAGTAAGTTTGTATACAAAAAGAGGCTAGTGGGTAGTGCAGGATCCAGGGTACATGTAAAGTTCAACCAGACAAAAAACAAAGGGTGCTCATGTAGCCTGTCCCACAAGATGTTCAAGCCTTTAGTGTGGGAGGAGTGCCATTTGTTCAAGACAAGGGAATATGTCAGGGCTGTTAACCAAGATGTCTTAATTTTAATTACACACACCTAGAGTTATTGATTAGGTTGTTTTTCACCTCCCAGATCAAGGAAATCAAGATTTTTTTTTCTTAGAACAAAGGTCACTGTAAACTTTTAACCTGGCCAGCTTTCTTCTGCTAGTTATGGCCATGTTCCACATGACAGGATCATGAGACACTGTTTTCAGGGCCTTTTCTCTTCAGCAGACATTGCAGCCTGATCTTAAATGTTCAGGTCCATCTTGTCCTAAGACGTGTCATCTTGGTCTCCTAAAGAGGTGAGCTTTACTGTTACAGGTGCTTCTTGCTATCATTGGTAGGCAAGCTGAGTGAGACATATGTATTGGATGAAGAATGTAGCAATAAATATGGCAATAAGGAATTTATTCCATATACGGGTTTTATTGCTTCTCTATTACTTTAATTCTCAGTAGTGGGATTTCCTGATCATGTACTACATCTAATCCATTTGAATGTATGTGTATGTACATGTCCTCTTAAAGTTAAGATTAATTTTTAAAAGTTAGCATATAAAATAATGGGTTTCAGCATATCCTCTTCATATATAGGTGTCCTTAAACTTTTTTCTCATGTATTCTCCCACTGCCCTCCACTTGGCCCCCCTCCACCCAGCTTGTTCCTTTTCTTCTCCTAATCAGTCCCTTTTTCTACTTTTCTGTGTCACATTTTAAATTATGTTCTCTATTTTTCAAGTCCCTTAAGCTAGCTTTGTCTTCTTGCATGATCTCCTTTCTAATTTTGTGAACCACAAATACACATACAGATATACACACAGCAGTGCTTATCTTTCTGACTCTGGTTTATTTTGCTTAACAATAAATTTCAGTTGCATCCATGTGCCTCCAAATCCCATGATTTCATTTTTGATTATGGCTGTATATAATTTCATTGCATATATGAACCACATTTCCATTACATTTGCTAGTACTATTTTGAGGTTCCTCCTTGGTATTGCCTGCAGTGAATTCTCTCATTCACCTTCTCGCCAACATGAATCAAAGGCTCTCTTTTCTCCATTTTCTCACCAGGACTTCTTCTTGGAAATGTCCATTGTAACAGATAAGAGATGGGGGCTGACTGTGTTAATATGAATTTCTCTAATACATGGGGTGAGAGTCAATATTCCTGGTCAAGCTGCATAGATCTGGATGCACCTAGGAGACATTCCTTAAGGCCTATGAGGTCATTTCCAGAATGTAGTCAGTGAGGGAAGAAGACCTGCCTTCAGAATGGAGGCACTGCAGACGGGTGGCTAAGGTACATAGAGCTCTGTGGATAAAGCAGTGAAACCTGCACCTTCGTTTCTGGATTAACAAGTGTGTCCATAGGTAATGTTGCTTCTGCCAGCCTCCAACAACATCAGACTTCAGTGTGAACTGAATGGATGAAGAACAGGCGCTCTCAAGGAATATTCCAAGTCTTTAGCACCAGATTAGGACTGCTGAGGCATCCAGCTCAATGGGTGAACAGATACCAAATTTAAACCTCTCCAGTGTACAGTGTAATGAATCTCATCACACACACACACACACACACACACACACATACACACACACATACACACAAGTAGACATGCACAGGCACATATACACAGATATACATGCACACATGCACACAGTGACACACATAGGCACACAACATCACAAACCCACAGATACACAGGCATACAGACGCACACAGAAAAGAATACACACACAGAAACAGACACACCAAAGAGAAACACACATACAGAAAGATGCTATCAGTTCTTGCCCTCTAGAGAACATGGCCTAATTCAGTTTGTGATGCTAAATCTGTTTTCTATAGACATCGCTCATTTCTACATATTTTTTAAAGTCTATTCAGGGATTTCCTGATTTTCAAATTGGGTCTTTTTCTCCATATGGATTGACTTCAAATGCATTCTGGATTCTAACCCTTATAGGATATATGACTTCAAAAATCCTTTTCTATTCTAGACGATGTTATTACACATGGCTAATTATTTCTTAACTCATAGTAATACAGGCGTCGGCCTGTTTCATGTGAAAACTTTGCCAACCTGTAAGTATCACTCAGATCCAAAGCCACCTCCATATTTTCAGGCACTGTTGTAGCAAAGAATGTCACCTGTCGGTTTTTACCCTGGTCTCTTTTCTGATACCAAAAATAAAGGCCCCAATTTGGGTAATTTGTGAACTAAAAACATTGCTAATTGCATATGGTTTAGGGGTCTGGGAATCCTGAGTATGGATGACAGCCTCTGGATGGGGTCTAGTGCTGCTTCCAATGTGCTGGGCTTTTCAAGAACCAATAGGCACAGGCAGAAGAGACAATGCAAGAGGGGCAGTCTCAGTTCATAGCAACCCACTCTGGATAGATTTTTTTCTGTTTCTTTCTCCTCCACCAGGGGAAGAAATGCAAGATTTCTGAGAACTCAGGGCTGCTAGAATGAAAGGAATTGAAGGATGGGATGCCATTAATGTCAGCCATGTGCCTAAGACTAGATGCAAGGAAGGAAGAGGGAGGCTGCACTGGAAGGAGCCTCAACTTAGGGGCCTCAAATTGAGCCTGCAGCCCGCTCGGTGGGGATCTCTGGTTTCATATCTTCCAAACAAACCAACAGATTTACAAAATCATGCAGGCAAAATAGATCTCATTAGTGGTCCCTACCTGCTTTCCAGGCTGCCTGTGAAGCATTTTCAGAAGTAGCAAGCGTTATTCAGTGAGGAATCTCACAGGGAACCCTGCCACCCAGATGCACTGCAGATGCTCCCTGAAGCATCTATACTCCTCCAGTTTGCCATTTGGGCCTCCTTCCCTTCAGCCTCTGCACCAGAGACTTGGCATTTGCAACTTTGGCAGTTGGTACCACTAGAATATTTGAAATATATGTCATTCTGTTTTCACAAATCACATCTTACTGTGTAACTACAATGATTCTTGGTTGTGGTGAAACTGAGGGATCCATAACTGAGACCACGAACACTTTGTTGACAATAAATGTGAATGTTGTGCCTCTGAATGATTTTAATGATGCTGACCAGCTGATGCTGTAAAGGAAAACACTAGCTGTATGAAACCAGGATGCCAGGCCCTAGGGTGAGGTGAGCCTAAAACTTACAGGTCCAGGCTGCATTCTCTGCTAAAGGGAGGGGCACTGAAAACAGTGGCTCTGATAATCTCTGTCTTGCAGAACACTGCTAGACTGGCAGGAGGAAGCAGCCCGGTCATAAAAGTGCAGGCTCCCTGCTCTGTGGGAAAGCGTCTTGGTCAACAACCCTTAGCTCATCTCCTTGTCCTAAACAAATAACTCAGCTATCCCTGGCTAAGAGATTAGGCCAGGTTAAAGGTTTACTCCTGAACTAAAAGCTAACAGTTCATCATGCTTTTAGCTCTAAGAAAGAAAACATTGTGGCCAATAAATTACTGGATGGGCATTGACAACCTTGAGTAAAAGTTTAAGAATCCTTCTGGCAACAGCTAACAGACAAAATGTCCTGTTTCTTTGTACCCTAAATCTTTGTATGTGACTGCCATATCCCACGTGACTGCTAGTTCCTTGGGATATATAAAAACCATCTGAATTTTAAAATAAATTGCCCTGTTGGGAAGACACAGTTTCCAGAGTTTATGACTCTGTCACTGATCAGACCCTCTGCCCCAAAGCCAGTAGGTCCCCCACTAAGCAAAGCAAACCTGAGTCCCAGCAACTAGCCCCAGGGTCAGCGACTCTGCTGCAGATCTGGTATTGCCACCCCTGGAAAGAGGCTCTCACGCTGAGCAAGGCAGACTTGGGTCTCTGCAACTGGCGCCTGGAACAGGGACCCTCACGGACTTCTGCTTCTTCGAAGGTAGTTCTGGGGGTGGCAGCAGCAGTGGCACCCTGCACCCCATCAGATCCCTGGTCCCCAGACACCTGGCCATCGGCAGCATGCGGGGTAAACACAAAGCACTGAAGTTGAATTTTGCAAACCCACCTGTCAAATCAAGAAGTATTACTCTGAATCTTAATGCTACAAGAGTCAAAAACCCATACACAGAGAGACTGAGAACATACAGCATTGAGTCATCAGGAAAAGTGAAGATCTCCCCTGAACAACATTGGGATTTCACCACAGAGGACTTGAAAGACCTTGGAGAAATTAGACGAAGCGCTTAAGGTTCTGTCAACAAAATGGTCACAAACCAAGTGGGCAAATAATGGCAGTTAAAAGAATGTGGTCAATAGGGCATGAAAAAGAACAAAAACAACTTCTTATGGATTTGGATGTAGTAATGCAGAGTAGCAATTTCCCATATATTTTTCAGAGAGGGTGACTGTTGGATCTGTATGCAACTCATGTCTATCTCGTATGATAAGTTTTACAAATATGTATATAGTGTATTAGATGATGTTATTCCGGAAGAAATTTTAGGCAAAATCAATTTAGCAACTGTGAAAGCACTAAGCCACTTTAAAGAAAACTTGAAAATTATTCACAGAGATAGCAAACCTTCCAATATTCTTCTGGACAGAAGTGGAAATATTAAACTCTGACTTTGGCATCCATGGACAGCTGATGGACTCCACTGCCAAGACAAGAGATGCTGGGTGTAGGCCATACATGGCACATGAAAGAATAGACCCAAGTGTACCCCGGCAAGGATATGACATCTGCTCTGATGTCTGGAGTTTGGGGATCATGCTGTACGAATTGGCCACAGGCCTTTTTCCTTATCCAAAGTGGAATAGTGTATTTGATCAGCTAACACAAGTGGTGAAAGGAGATCCTTCATAGCTCAGTAATTCTGAAGTAAGGGAATTCTCCCCAAGTTTCATCAACTTTGTCAACTTATGCCTTACGAAGGATGAATCCAAAAGGCCAAAGTATAAAGAACTTCTGAAACATCCTTTTATTTTGATGTATGAAGAATGTACCATCGAGGTACAGTGCTATGTTTGTAAAATCCTGAATCAAATGCCAGCTATTCCCAGCTCTCCCATGTATGTCAATTGATATCGCTGCCACACTAGACTCTAGAAAAAAGGGCTGAGAGGAAGCAAAACGTAAAGATTTCACCCTGTATCGCAGTGTTTTTATTGCTTGCCTAGACATCATGTGTAATAAGATTTGTTTGTTTCCATCATGTCTGTATACTTCTGTTACCTAGAATGTGCATCCCTGTAATACCTGATTGACTACAGTGTTAGTGCTGGTCAGAGAGACCTGATCATGCTCTTTCATGATGAACATATTCATGATATGTGGAAGTCAGTACAATCAAGTTGACTGTGATTAAATCACGTCTTAAATTCATTTCTAGACTGAAAACCTGGAAACACAGCTACTGGAATGGTATTTTGTCAGACTTCCAAATCCTGGAAGGACATGGTGATGGATACACTATATCTGAACATAACCTGGGCTTGAGTGAGAAAAGCTTGCGTAGCCAGCAAGACACATTGCCTTCTGGAACTGGGAGAAAAAGGAGGAATTTACTTTCTTCACCAAGTGCAATAGATTTCCTGACCTGATATTCTGTAGCTTTACAGTCACAGTTGATGCTTGGGGATCGATGGGCTCAGCCAAATTTCCTGTTTGAAATATCATGTTAAATTAGAATGAATTTATATTTACCCAAAACCATGTTGTGTTCAAAGAGGTGAACGGGAAAAAAATATTGGGACAGAAAAAATTTGCTTTTAAGTTTTTCCACTCACTATAAATTCATTTCCAGGTTTTCTGTTTTCTGAGAAACCATCTTTCTCCAAGCTTTAGCTTATTAAGCTCACTTAAGACCCTATAATTCAATGTATATACAGGTTATGTTAATTAATTACCTTATCTTTTACGTTTAACTCAGATTCCAGGTTCTTTTAGTAAAATAATGCTATGTGGCACTCGCTTCTAAAGCCAAACCAATGCCTTCTTCATGACTCCAACTATGCCTGCATTCAGAAGATCTTACAAAATTCATCATAATCAAATTTATTAAGTGATGCGTTTTGGGTGCACCTAGTTTTCATGTAATTATGCCATATATGTGTGACAATCGTTTTTATGTTATTTAAAATTATATCACGTGTTTCTATATGTTTCCATGTGTTGAGATCTCACATAATTATGTCATATTTGTCTGTGACACTTGTCCTTATATATCATTGGGTCAAGACAATTTTAAAATGTGATCACTTCGATTTTTTCTTTTTTCATTCTTTTTATTGTGCACAAAATTATTGGTTTTGTTTTTGGCATGATTAATTAAAATACACAGGTACAAATTTACATTAAAAGGCTTTTTAAACCTAATCATTTTAAAATCTATTAAACAGTGTCTCTAGGTCTCTGGTTATGTAAAAATTCTATTTGCTAAGTAACTTTTTGGTTCTGGTCTATTCTCAAAAATTTTTTAAGGTATCCATTTTGTTTGTACACGGTTTACATAAACTTATATTTATTAAAAATAATTTACTTGGTATCAAATTGACCTAAAAGTAAAAGCCTCATATAAACTAAAGTTGTTAAAGTAACCTAAAAATATGTTTTCCAGGTCAAAATGTTTTCTCTTTAATCCTTATCTTAATTCTTGTTCTATATTATGGCTCTTATTGCTTAACATATGCTAATTTTAAGTAATAGTTGCTTCTATTCCAAGAAGAATGTTAACCATTTTACCACTATTGTCTCTTTATAGCCAACGAACATGTACATCAAGGTCCATACCTTTACCAATATGTTTAAAATGGTTGTTCATCTATCTGTAGGTATAAAAAAAGAAATATTGGTTATTTAATGGATTCTCACAACAAATAATAGGTTTGTTTGTAAGTGTTATGTCTCAGGGTACCAATGAAAAACAATAATGAGAATGTTTAAGAAAAGATAAGGAGTTGGAAGGTCAAAGTTAGTAAGATTAAGATGGCTAGATATTTCCAGAATGGAAGGAATAATAAGAATGTTTAAGAATAATAAAAATGTTTACTCAGACCCTTATAAAAGGTCTGAGTAAGTTTATAGAAATAGAAGGTTTTTGTTATAATAATTACAGTTACAGCCAAAAATATGTTTTTCAGTCTACTTCTTTGAATTGTGCTACACACCTAGTTACAGTCTGGAATTAAATGGAAACAGACAAGTGTTAAAGTTACCTACAGTTACTAAAGAATGTCCTTTTATGTTTCTCTGTATTATACAAATGTTGCTTTTAATGTTTTCCTTTACCCATAACAAAATAATTTAACTCAAGAACTAGGTTTTTGCCTCCTGGAGCCAGATGGGACAGTGCAAAAGAAAACAGTTTCATTTGGTGGGCTTGGTTTGAATCTAAAGAAGTTTGTTTATTGTCTGTAAGTATGAGATATGACTCACCCCACACCACCCCCCACTATTATGTCACATTCTCCTTTCCCAGGGGCAGACGTTCTGTTTACAAATGGAACTAACAAAGAACAAACTACTATTTTACACCAGTTCCAATAACATTTCTCACACTTGGGAAATGCCTGTTCCTACAACTACCCAATATTCAGAACTTCATGCTATTCTCCAAAGCTTCATGTCTCTTCCTCAACATTTAAATATTTATACAGATTCTAAATGTGCTGCTCAGGCACTCTCAAAATTAGAAACAGCATTTTTATAGTATAAAACAGGAGAACTTATTGGAATGTTATTCTTATCTCTGAGGACTAATATTTGCCAAAAAGAGCATCCTGTCTTTGTAACTCATGTATACTCTCATAGTGGACTTCCTGGTCCAGTAATTTCCTTAAATCAACAAACAGATAACATAACGAACCAAATAAATGCTATGACTGCCTTAATCATCCATTAACTTTTTCACCAGCTAGCAAAAATGTTAAAAGTTTTATATCCTCGTCTTACTAAAGATTAAGCTAAATTTACAGTTAAGCAGTATCCTCAATGTGCTCCACTTCTTCCTTTAGGTCCCATGTCTGGAGTTAATCCCCATGGCCTATGGCCTAATATAACTTGGCAAACTAATATAACTGATATGACTAAATTTGGAAAACTTAAATATATTTATTATACAGTAAATACTTATTCCTTGGCTTTAAATGCCACAGCACATACAAGAGAGACAACTAACGATATAATTAAACACCTTATTCAAACATTTTCAACTCTGGGGATATCTCATCAAATAAAAACAGATAATGAGCCTTCTTATACTAGTAAAATTTTCCAACAATTTTGCCAAACCTGGGGTATTTCACATGCCACTGGCATTTCTTATAACCCCATAGGGCAAATCTTTATTAATTTCAAATTTTTAAAATATTTTAAAATGATGAATATTTGATGAATATTTTCTCCAATGGCCAAGTACTGGCAGGTCTGACTATTCTATAGCCCTTGCCACAGGTGCTTTGGAGGGACCCTGACTCAGGTGTATGGAGCAAAACCCCAGCTCCTTTACTAACAATGGGGCAAGATTATGCTTGTGTCTGTCCAGAAAATGAATCTTACCCCTTGATGGGCACCACTCAAACACATCAGACTGCTCAAGCAAGCCTCCCACAGCAAAGACGGCCACCCTGACCCTGGGAAAATGAAGAAGGAGTAACCCCAGAAGAAGAAGCCCAGACACCTGAAATGAGGGCTGAGCTGACCGGGTCATTTTCCTGTCCCCTCCTTCCACTATGCTTAATTAACTGTTGTTTCCAAAAGTTTTTACAGTTAAAGTCCATATAGACTTCAGTTCAAATAAAGGTTTGCTGGTCTTTTGCCACTATGAGACAAGGTTTAAAAGCTGAAAACCGTACTGCAATAAAAGGTTGAGAATTTGCATCAAAGGACGTCTGGGTACAAATGGTTGACTGGAAAAGACTTAACGGGTATGGTGGAATACATGAAGTCAAGTGGCAGGGGTGAGGACATGGATGGGGAAGGGGATCTGAATTTGATTAAGAACTGTTGTATGAAATGTACAAAAGTTCAATAAAATTTTTTTAATGGGCCCTGGATATTTCTTGATTGTGATAGAATTGGAGTGTGTTAGCTGACCAGAAAGAGCTGATATTCTCTTTTCGGAGAAACACATGTAAAATAGAAAATGTTTTTCAGTTATGAAAATGTCTGTTTATTCAGTTACACATCTAGTACATGAAAAGAAAACTTCAATTAAATCCCAGTAGAAATAGTGTCCAATGTAAATACCACCTTATTGGAGGGCAGCAATGCTCAGCTGCTCTGCCTGGCCAAAGTCACTTGGAGAGACCCCTAAGAAAAGACCACATTTATTAAGTGACAATGGCCTCTAGGCTACATGCTAACTCTGCCCAATCATAGAACAGGACTGAGAAGAATTCCACATTTACAAATAATGATTCATAGGCTTTACAATAATTACAGTGACATTTTGCATCTCCTTTGCATCAACAAAGGAGAAAAAAACAAACTAGGAATGAGGTATGGAACTTTTTTCCCCAATCCCATCTGTGATGAGCAAGGAGAGGTGATGTAAACTGAGAGCCCACAGGCAGAATGCGCTTTCCTTCTCTCTCTCTAACCACTTGACATTCTAAAGTTTAAGAGACTAAACCCGGCCCAGAGAGAGGGGTTCCAAGCTCTAGTCCTTGGTGTGCAAAAGAAATCCTGGCAAGGATCTTGGTTGTTCAGCAGCTCCCTCCGAATTGAAACTGTCCCTCATGAAAGAAGTAAGGAGGTTAATGAGACCCAGAAAACAAAACCCTCACATATCGGGGAAAGTTGAAATGGGAAATTCACAAGGTCCCTGCCCAAAATTATAGAAGCAGTGCGGGGGGCTCTCCCTCTCTTCGTGGGTCGTTGGCCACCGGCCCACGAGGACAGGGAGAGCAGAAGCAGCGAACGGGGTCAGGACGGCCAGTGAGCGCTGACGGAAGACAGCCCTTCCGGGGAGACTGGTCACAGGCGCAGTGAAACAGCAGTGATACAGCTCCAGACACAGTGAAAACAGCTCCATTTATTAGTGGGAGAACTAGAGAATTTATAGTGTGGAGGCAGTAGCAAAAGCCTCAGTTGATAGGTGCTCATAGTATGCTTTATTTACATGTGGCAGTGGGCTCCTATCTTCCAGACTATCAGGCAATGCCTGATTATCATATAGAAAAAAGCTGGGGGTAGTTTTTACTCCAGGTAACTATGCCAATAGATAAGGTCAGGCATCCGTGCTTGGTGGCACTTTCCAGGTGAGCCAGGAAGACAGCAGGAGGCCCCCTGCTGAAAAGGGGAGTTCTTCCATTTGGCGCCGAGCCCCTCAGGGATATCCAGACATGGAGAAACTACAACCCTAACAGCAGGGTTTCCCAACAAAGCAGTAATGATTGCTGGGTAAAGGAGGCTCTCTGACCACCAGAATTGCCTGAACATTGTGTACAGAATGCTAAGTTTGCAGATTTCATGAGTTGTCTCCTGTTGGGGTAGGTTTCCAGGTGATGCAGCTGTCTTTGAATCATACCTCTTCTAGCAAGTAAATCCTCACTCATGCTGAAACCACAGTAAAGTTACTGCCTTGTCAATTTGGAGGATTTTTTTTAGAATTATTACTTTGATTTATTCTTGGTTCCCTATGACAGGTGAACATAGATGCTTGTTCATGTGTCTTCAGGAAAAAAGCTCACACGATTTTTAAAACATAAGCTAAAAACCCTCCTCTTATCTTCTAATTTCCATCCTTTACAGAGAAGAAAAGGAGGACACAGAAAATGTTTGCAAAGAATCAAGAACAAATGCAATATTTCATGAGACCAATGGCCCACGAATAAATGTATCATTCTCCAAGAGATACAGATAATTTGCTAAGAGAGCTCAAGAATGCTGAGGTTTAATGGACAAGGAGAAGGCAACAGCATAGAAAAATATTCAATCCTTGTGAAAAATTGTGTGCAGACTATGATGAGTGACTACAGCACAAAGCCCCAAAGTGACACACATGTGAGGCACTAAAGCATGGCACCAGTACAATACTGGAAGGATGGGTGGTCACAAGGAGGGAGGCCTTTCCAGGTGGAACACAGGTTACACACCACTACTGGCATGCACACAGGACATAGTTACAGCTCACCTGTCACACTAATTCTACTTTGCTACCACTCACCTATTCTCCTGTGTATGTGTGCCTGCATGTAAGGACAAGACAGACAAAAATTATTTACCCTTAAGAAGTCATACGTTTATTGTGTCTATAAAATAATGCTTATAAAGGAACATTAATAAACTATGGTTAGGGCATGGGGCAAAAATGAAAATTAAAGCAGCAGAATGTCCTTCTTCACTGTTGGCCAGAGCTCTGTTCTAGAGTTTATACAGAAACCTATTAACTACTTTGGTGGCTAACATTGGTTTTCAACAGGACAGGATCTACAGTTACATAGGAGATGAGCCTCTGGGTACATCAACAAAGGAGTTTCTAAACTGAGTTAATTGAGTTGGGAACACCCACCCTAATTGTGGAAAACACCATTCTATGAAGCAGCATCCTGCATTGAATAAAGAAACAAAATATGACAACCAACATTCTTTTTCTCTCAGCTTCTTCTCTGTGGATGAAATGTAACCAGGTGCTTCAACCTCTTACCACCAACTTCCCTGCCATGATGAATGACAGCACTCTAGCAGTCTAGAATTGGGAATCAAAATACATCCTTCCTTCATTAAGTTGAGTTGGTCAGGAATTTTGTCTCAGCATTAATAAAATTAAATAACACAATTACCTAGCACAAAAGCAGCAAATACATTTAAGATGAGTCTAGAGGCTCGCCCTGGAAACATGAAAATGCAACTGCTCTACCTGGAGAAATTCAGAGCGTAATACTTAGACCATGAAGCATAGAAGATTCGCTGTGTCTCAACATCTTCAAGAATGATGAAGGACATTCAAATGCAGGCAAATGTGTCCACGGGCCAGGGGATAACGAAGCCCAGAAAGCAAGCTGGTGTGCCTCTTCAATGAAGCAAAGCAGACTTGTAGAAGTGTACATGCCACTACTGCCACCCACATGTTAATGTGGGACAGAACACAAAATGGAGTTGCAAAATTATTTTTCATATTTTTGGTATTTTCTCAGACACAACAGATTTGGAATGCAAGCAAGCAGTTGCAACACTTGTTGTACAGAGGAGACATGGCTGAGACCTCACATACCTCTTCACAAAGGCCAAGCTGAAGTATATATACTTTACAGATGTGGAAACTGGCTCTTAGAACCCAAACTGAAGCTAAGGTTTAAGCACTAAGCTACCTAAACCTTGTGTTCTCCTGCCTGATGGAGTTCTCCCACTTTTGTGGTTTCAGGAAAGAACATGAGGAAAAACAGTAGAAAAACTATATACTGCTTGCTATCCAGTATCATGCTGGAGCATTTCAGGATAAGCATGATGCCTGGTACACCAAATAAACTATACACTGTAGGCTCTCTTGTTTTTCTTCCTCGAACTTTTAGAATTAGAGGTGTTTTGAGTTCAGTACCTATAACATTATGTACTGTTTTCCTTCCCCCCAGGCATAGAGTGAGGGGGCCTGCCTGCCCCTAGGTGTGAGTTTCAGATGACCCTTGACATAAATATGCTTGGGTCTGAATTTGGGGGTGGCAAACTCCTCTTCTAGAGCCAGCTTCTCAGTGAGCTCAAACAGCAGGTGTTAGTTTATCAATACAATGCACACTGGAGTTTGTCAGCTGACTTTTAGGCTTCCCAGTATTCTGCCAATGGCGAGTTCCTGTTCTCCCACATTCTACTTCGCTGCTATTTTCTTGATCAGCTTTCCAAGGACACCTCTCCTCCCTTCTCCTCTCTCCCTAGTAGCAGCATCTCTCAACTTTTTAAGTACACATTTTCTCCAAAATAGCAAGATCCCTAAGCCAAATTCGAAGTCTAGTCTTCCTTGACAAATTAACTAACCCCCTACCCCAGAGAACCACTGCAACAAAAATTGATGTGAAAATCAGTAAACAACTAAACATGTTCTAGCTGGAAAAAAGCAAGGAATGGCTAGAAGGAGCCAGACAGGGTAGGAGACAGATTGCATAGGAATGTTAGAGAAGGGAGAACACCTAAGAACTTGAAGGTGATTTAGTGAAATGAGAAGATTGCTACAGGTATAAACTTAAGAGAACTAATTCTTCCAATGCCAAGACAACAAAAGTTACAGTTGAATTAAAACCTCTGATAACAGCTTGTTTATTCTTTAAAGAAAACTGAGGTGAGGGCAGTTGGCTTGTAAGAGACAATTAACTACTTGGGATAGATAGTGCAGTCCAGGACATCTGAGTTTCAAATTCATTACTACTATGGGTGATCAAAATGGTTTAAAAAATGATAAGTTCCACCCTGATCTTCTGTATGATAAAAGGAAAGAAATTTATCTTGTGATCAATTCCATCATTTTGAATTGATTTCAGGGTCCTTCTATGAAGCTAGCATCACTCTAATACCAAAGCCAGGTAAGGATACAACCAAAAAAAGAAAACTCTAGGCCCATATCCTTGATGAACATAGCTGCAAAAATTCTCAACAAAATACTTGCAAGCCACATACAGACACACATCAAGAAGATCATCCACAATGATCAAGGTGGCTTTATTCCAGAGATGCAGGGATGGTTCACTATATGTAAGTCAATGAACATCATAAATCATATAAGTGGGCTCAAAGACAAGAACCACATAGTCATCTCAATAGACGCAAGGAAGGCCTTTGACAAAATTCAACATGCATTTATGTTCAAAGTCCTAGAGTGAATTGGACTGGAGGAAACATACCTCAACATAATTAAAGCCATGTATAACAAGCCCACAGCCAACATAATTCTAAATGGAGAAAAACTAGAAGCATTCCCATTGAAATCAGGAACCAGAAAAGGCTGTCCACTATCTCCACTCCTCTTTAACACAGAAACTCTTGCAAGAGCAATAAGACAAGAGAAGGAAATTAAAGGAGTAATAACTGGAAAAGAATAGATAAAAGTGTCCCTTTTTATAGATAAAATGATATTATAACTAAAAGATGCCAAAAATTCCACCAGAAAACTCCTGGAAATTATTAACACGTTCAGTAAAGTGGCAGGTTACAAAATTAATCTACAACAGTTTGTAGCCTTTCTCTATACCAATAACAAGCAATCAGAGAAAGAGCACATGGAAACACTCCCCTTCAGAATAACTGCAAAAAAACAAAATATCATAATAAACCTGACCAAAGACATTAAAGACTTCTACAATGAAAATTTTAAATCTTTAAAGAAAGAGATTGAGGAAGACATCAGAAGATGGAAGGAGCTACTATGCTCATGGATTGGAAGAATTAATATTGTGAAAATGATCATCCTACCAAACGCCATTTGTAGATTGAATGCAATGCCAATCAAAATCCCCATGACATTTTTCACAGAATTGGAAAAAAAATTCTAAGATTCATATGGAAGCACAAAGGCCTTGGATAGCCAAAGAGACCCTGAGCACTAAGAGCAATGCTGGGGTATTACTATACCAGATATTAAACTGTATTACAGAGCTGTAGTCATAAAAACAACATGGTACTGGCACAAAAATAGACCTATAGATCAATGGAACAAAATTGAAGATCCAAATATGAGTACATGCAATTTCAGCACCTGATATTTGACAAAGGGGCCAAGAACATTCACTGGAGGAAAGACAGCATGCTCAGCAAATGGTGCTGGCAAAACTGGATCTGTACCTGTAGATTAATGAAACTAAACCCCTGTCTTTCACCTTGCACAAAAGTCAACTCCAAACGGATCAAAGACCTCCATGTGAAGCCTGAAATTATGAAACTGTTAGAAGAAAACATTGGCAATAACCTACAAGATAAAGGTGTAGGAAAGGATTTTCTAAACTGGACATCAATTGCCCAGGAAACAAGGTCAAGAATGAACAAATGGGACCTTATTAAACTAAAAAGCTTCTGTACATCAAAAGAAACAACCAAAGAAGTGAAAAGGAAACCCACAGAATGGGAGTAAATCTTCACCAGCGACACATCTGACAGAGGTTTAATATCCCGAATATATAATGAACTATTCCACTACTGTGCAATTCATCAAATCATATTCAGAATCACTAGGCTAATGTGAGATTTTTTCTGCTTAAATGAGAAAACTAATTTGAAATGAAGGGTCTTCTATTAATTAGTTTTGTTTCCCCCCTCCGCCCCTTGTGTTTATGTGTTTGTGTGTGTGTGTGTGTGTGTGTGTGTGTGTGTGTGTGTTGCTGTGAGTGCGTGTACGTGTGTTTGGAGTCTGGAGAGCAAACTCTTTTGTCCTTCCTCAGAAGCCCTCCACTATTTTCACTTTATTTTCTGAGACAGAGCTTCTCAATCATGGCTGAGGGTTAGGTAGGTTGTCTGTCCAGTATGTTCCAGGGGTCTGTCTGTTTCTCTATCTCCAGGTCCAGGATCAAGAGTATGTATCACCAAGCCCTGTTTTCTTATGGGCTCTGGGAATAAAATTTCAACAAATACTTGATCCATCTCCCCAACCCAGTTTTGTTCTTATTTTAATGCGTGGGTGGGTTGAATGGCTTTGTCATGTGCCACCACACCCCTCTTCTAAATTGATGTTTTGTTACTACAATTTGACTATTAGAATTAATGCTTGGATTATGTACTGATGATTACATTAACTTTTTAAAAGTGTGTGTGTGTGTGTGTGTGTGTGTGTGTGTGTGTATGTGTTCACCACTATGCCCTGGTGTGAGTATGGAGCTTGGAAAACAACTTGCAGGCATTGTTTCTCTCCTTGAGCCTCTTAGATCTAGTGATAAACTTACCCTTTAGTCTACTGAGACATCTCCCTGGTCTGTACTTTAAGTTTTATATTATATCCAGAATATTGGCTTTCTTATTGAGTATCTTTCCCTCTCATGTGTAAATTTTTTTTGTTTTGTGGCATTAGATACAAAATTCAAAAGAGCTGGTAAATGACATTGAGAGAGAAAGAGCATTTTATGTGTGCTGCAGGATTTAAGAATGGGTTGACAAGAAAAAGTATTGAAGAGACGGCAAACCGTAGAATGTTGTGGTCAGGCATAGTTCACAGACTTATTCTTCCATTTGCCTACAAGGTAACATCAATCCAGTCATTTTTGATTTCCAAGCCTCAGATTTCTCATCAGAAAAATGAAAGGTAATAAGCAGTATCTCACTCAAGAATTTCATTAATATAGCATCTAGGATTGGCCAAAGGTCAGGCACAAGGAGTATCAGGAAGTTAGTTCATGAGCATGGGTCAGTGCTAACAAGTCTCCTGGTGGCAACTTGTTTCTGGACTATGAGTTCTGTGAGGCACCTGCTCAGTTTTTGTTTTTTTTTTCTGTGTCCATTGTCTCAGGGTCTTTGCCTGCTGCCGGACACACAGAAGGAACTCTCAACTGCTTGTTGAAGCACAAGTGAAGGGACCATCATATCTGCTTTCAGGTTTTGGTGGCAGTCATTAATTCATAGTACTTAGCAGAGTATCATTTACATTATCTGTGCTCAGATAATGGTTAGATCCTTGGGAAAGATGCCTTTGTGCCTCTCTGGGTATCCAGACTTTCTTTGCATATTTGTGAAAATTCTGTGCACTTAACTTGTGCCATGGGTCTTGTGGTCTGTGTGAATACTGAAGAGATTACTTCACTCAAGCAAATAAATGCATCCATCTCTTCCTCTATTTATCAATTTCAAGATGAGTTTTGTAAGCACCTGAAATACTCTTGCTATGCATCTAGTATAAATCACAATTAAGTATAGTCTCCATGGTGGGCATTTGGTGTCTGAACATACCAATCCTATCTATGTGCAGCTTTGTATGTTCTTGTCACTATCTCCCACCCGCTACTAAATTCCCTGTCCCTAGTAACCACCATTCTATTTTCTTTTTCTAAATATTAAATTATTTTTGCATTCCACATGTAAATGTGGGTGCTCAGAATGATTTTGGTGTTTGGATTGTTTCCCTCCAAGTATAAGCATATTGTCACAAATACGCAATATTCTTTTTATGGACAAATATTGCTCTATTTTATAGGTAGCAGAGATTTTAACAATATACCCTATGTATATTCACCCTATTTATGGACTGAATTGTTGAATAAATATATATTGTACACTGTGATGTGTGATGTCCAGTGTAATGTATATCACAGAATATATTATACATAACATTTGCTAGTATATAGCATTGATACAAATGTACATATGATGGCTGGCATGTTGATTACAGGGTATATTACATAAGCATGACTTGCCTCAACTTATACCTGAAACTCTCTAAGATTATGGTAACATATCTGCATGTTCCTAGTTCCGCAGTCCCTGGTATGAGCTTTTCTACTTTTTCATTTCTGTGACTTCAGGTTTTTGCATTCCATATGAAACAACGTTGTATAATGCTACTGTAATGTAGTAAAATATACACGGCATTCTGGGTTTCTATTATCTGATACTTGAACATTCAAACTGCTGATGTCCTCAAATCTAAATTGTGTCAGTTTTGGATCAGATATAATTCAGTCTTTTTGTGGTTTGTCTCTCTTATAAAATTTGAAGAATATTGTACTATCCATTTTATTTACATTCAAGTTAACCACAGAGAAGAAATTTATGCCTGCTATTTTCAATTTAGTTTCACAACACCTATTTTTTCTGTCTCTCCATTGAATTTGACTTTTTTAGCAAGATATCTTTCAGATATATGCTTTTCAATGGCTTTTAATTTTTGCAGTACTAGGCTTTCTATCTCTGTGATAAAATCTTTGATGAAAATCATTTAAAACTAGGAAAGATCAAGTTTGGCTCATACTTTGAAGGGATCAGTCCGTGGTTACTTGGCTCCCCAAACTCAGGCTTCTGTTAAGGCAGAGCATCATTATGTTCATGACGTGAAGCAAAGCTGCCTACAGCATGGTGACCAGGAGAGGGAGAGAGTAAAGAGAGGGAGACACACAGAGACAGACAAAGAGACAAACACAGAATTTCAAATGCTTGTTGCTAATGAACTTCTTCCTACAATTAGTCTCCACTTCATAAAGTTTCCACCAAATCCTAGTAGATCCAGTCACCTCCCAAAAGCATCCCCATCCCTAGTGCACTAGGGATCAAGTCTTAGACATATGAGATTCTGAGGAACATTTGAGGTCCAAACCGTAACATTTTCTTATTGTATGCAGCATTCATCTAAGCAGGAGGAAAGAGAGCAAGAAGCACCTTTGTCACTACTGAGGAAAACAACTTCAATGACCAATTTAATACTCCAGCCTCCATTTCCTTCCCCTTTCAGAAATCTGACAAATGCAGCCCTGAATGGACGTAGTTAATTCAGGTGTCTTTTCCATTGTCTGATACCTATTTTGTCTTCTACACTATTGTACTTTCCAATAATAATTTTTGACTATTTTTTCTGCTCAACTTTAGTCCCAAAGGCATCAATATAATAGAAGTTACAATCAACTTCCTGACATGCTTCAATCTGCACAGAAAGAAATCGCCAAATTCTGCCCACTGTGAACCTGCAGGCATTAAGACTATGGGAGTTACTTTGAAATTATGGTCTCCCTGGACAAAGGTGAAAAACAAGGGAGTTCTGGGGCTAGATCATCCTGGAGTGTAAATGCCAATGCTGAATTTTCAAGCTTTTGTAGATGACTCAGCAGTTAAGAGTGTGTACTGTACAATAATATGGACTGGAGTTTGGATCTCAGCACAAGATAACATGCTGGGGGGCCTGGTGCATACGTATGAGGATAGAGACAGAAAGATCTCTGGGGTTTGCTGGTTTCCCACCTAGCTGAGAAAATGTAAGTTCCAGATTCAAAGAGAGACCCTGCCCCAAAGAAATAGCTGTATAATGATAGAGCAGGGTACCTGATATTCATGCCTGCACAGAGCTGGCACTCACATGCATACATGTACATACACCCATAAACATACACATGCACAAATAAATAAATGCAATTTTAAGAAACAAATTGTATAAACTGACAATCACATCCACTACATTGGAACAAAATAAAAAGTATGCTAAAAATCCCATGCGTAATTTTACATCAAACATTATCTACACTTGTGAGGTTACTTATAGCTGTGGGTCTAAAGAGTGGAATTTCCAGCTCAGCATTTGTGACATCACTTTGGTATCTTGAAATCAGCAAATGAGGAACAATAGAGTGTGTTTCCTGACATCTCTCAGAGTCCCAGTGGTTAGCCCTATTCCTGCACAGTACTGGCCGATATTGATCCACTTTTCAGATGCTCTGATGTGGTGGATGTGCTCAGCTATAACCAATGTGTTTAGCTACCACATCAGAGTCAAGGTGTAATTCACAAAGCTGGTGAATCAATTAATAATCTGTTGCCTGAATATATGTGAGTGCACCACATTCAAACATTGACTGCTGAATCCAGAAGATGGCCTAGGGATTCCCTGGACCTGGAGTTACAAATGGTTGTTAGCTGCTATGTGAATGCTGGAAACTGAACCCCAGGCCTCTGGAAGACCAATCAGTGCTACTACTTGTTGAGCCTCCTCTTCAGTCCTGAAAATGTGGTGATTTAAAATCTGTGTAATGGTATAGTACATGATCAAGCATCCCACAACTGAAACTTTATTATTGAACATTTAACATGGCATCCAAAGCATAAGAAAGTAACAACCAAAAATATATTAAAGTCTCAGAATTTAATAACAAAATAAGCCCACAGATAAATCAGTAACAAATAGACTAAGGACCTGAATAGAAATTATTTCAAATGATAAGAGACTGTTATTATTGAAAGTGAGAAGTATAGTGGAGGCTTGTACAATATAAGAAGTGTGAGTCAGGGGAGCAACTATCAAAAACACCATATATAAATAAAAATTGTAACTGCTATGCATTGTAACGATGTTTGTTCTGCATATATGAATTTAGTAACTCCAAGAGATAGCTGCATTCCTCTGTCCATGAGAGCATTATTAATAATCATCATGTTATGGAAATTATCTAAATATATGTAAATGGATGTCTAGATTTAGAATGTAGCTTGAGCAAGGGTAGAAATCTGCAATCCCTTGTGCTCAGGAGGGTGAAGCAGGAGGATAGCAGAGTCAAGATTTGTCTGAGCTACAGAGTGACTTTAAATATAGCCTGGAGCTAATTTGTCTGATACACTATTTTTTTTTTTAAAGTTTAGAAAGGGATTGGACTGGGGCTGGGGAGATGGCTCAGCAGTTAAGAGCACTGACTGCTCTTGCAGAGGACCCGGGTTTGATACCCAGCACCCATATGGTGACTACAAACCATCCTTAACTCCAGTTCCAGGGGAATCTGAAGCCCTCTTCTGAACTCTGCGGCATTGCATGATACGGTGCACTCACATACATGCAGGCAACACACTCAAACACGTAAAATGAAAATAATAAAATATTTTGAAAAAAGAAAAGGGCTTGGACTATATCTGATTGACAAAATGTTTACTTAACAAGTGGAACGGTTTAATTCAGTCCACAGTATCAGTGAAAAAATATTTCCCTTCTCTACAAACAAAGATGTATGAACCCATGCAAGATGCAATGTTATGTATTTCAAACAGACAGAAACCTTGATAATTCTATTAAATTTCTGTCACTTGCAGCACAGCTAAAATTGAGCTAATTATCCTGAACAAGAATCCAAGACAAATATTGTACTATCTCATTCTCAGAAGAGGGAAAGCATACAACCTTGGTTGTTAGAGTTTGGCGGTGGGGGGGGGGTTGGGTTAGGGAAGACAAATAGGAAGGTGCTGGTCAAATGGCACAAACTCTTATTTATTCTATTAGAAGAATATATTGTAAGGGCTGGAGAGGTGGCTCAGTGGTTAAGAGCACTGGCTGCTCTTACAAAAGACCCTGGTTAGAATCCCAGCACCCACATGGCAGTTGACAATCATCTGTAGCTCCAGTTCTAGGGAATCCAATGCCTTCTTCTGTCCTCCATGAGCATTGAATGGTGTGAGTTCACTTAAAAACATGCAGGCATAACACTTATATCCATAAAATAAGAATGAAATAATTTTTTTAAAAAATTAAAAAAGAAGAATATATTGTATACTATGGTGATCATGTTTCATAGTATATGTAAGTATAGATTGTATATATGTTATATATGTTCTATGAAACATTATTGTGTTATACTAAGTGAAGTAACAGACTCAGAAAAACAAATGAGGTATGTGCTCCCTCATATGTGGATCCTAGCACCAAATCCTTATAAGTGAATATGTACCCAGACATAACAAGAGTTACCAGGATAATGAAAAGGAACCAGGGAGGTAAAGGAAAATAACCTGAGAGAGAAGAACAGTAGCAAACAGTTGTTACTAAGGGAGATATAGATAAAAATGGTGTTATTTTAGTGGGAGGGAGGCTTATACAAGGAACCTTGGGGATAAAGGGAAAAAAGGAGCTCAAGAGAGGTGGGACCATAGGATAAGGGTATCATCAAAGGAGAAATGGGGAAAATAGGGGCACCTTAATTGGGAAACCATGGTGGAAGGATTAGACAGTGAGAGAGCTAAATAATGCCTAGCTAGTTTAAAAAAAAAAACAGAGGGAACCATATTAGTCCAACAACCTACTGACAAATTTATATATACATTATCTCTACATGAGTCCATGTGTACAGCTAAAGACTACATAACATTAAACAGTACCAGACTTCCTTTGAGTTTTGGCCGGGGTGATCCAAGAGACTCCCAAAATTACTCAGGCTATTGCCACAGTTCTTAATGGCCTCCCAGCACTTGAAGTTAAGACCCTACTGCCGAAGACAGAACATACTAAAACACAGGATTTGGAGAAATAGAGTTGCAAGTGACCTGGAAGCCACTTTCCCTGGAGGTGAGCTATCATAGCTTTGGAGAACACTTATGAAAGTGTCAAGAGAAAACATCAACGGCTGATCCAGCATCAGCTTCAAGACCAAGTAACCACATCAATGGCCAGCACAGCATTCCATTGGTGAAGTAGTGGCACTTTTGTCTTTGGGGCAATGAACAGGTACCTAATTTGATGCAAAGTTCACTCAAAGGGAGGAAACTCAAGTGTGGTAGTGTAGCATAACCTAACACACAAGGCCAGAGTGGACATAGATCTTGGAGAAAACCCCAAAACTCTCACATCGCTAGATTAATGTGATTTCTTACTATGTGCAAAATATGTATCCTTATATTTACAGACAAATATCCCAATCACCACTAGTCAAAGAAGCTCATTTTGCAACAGTCAGAGACTAATATCAAGTACCACAACTGGTTACGCACGGACATTGTCGATGAATTGCCCAGGCCTAAGGGATACATCTGTAATGAAACCTCTACACCTAAGGCTCATAGAACATAGAACAGGAATAAAGAAGAGGACACTAAGGAATCAGTTCTCAATAATGAAGCTCCCTTATGCAGCGGAGGGCCAGGAACACAAAAGGTCACAAATGGCCAAACTGTAGAGATCAAGAGAGTCTGCTAAATAATGTTCCTTGGACAGGACCCCTTTATTAAATTTCATCCACCCAAGGCTCAGGGATCATCGTGGAAGAGGGAGCGGAAAGACTGTAAGAGCCAGGGAGGATCGGTATGACCGTATGGAAACAGGGTCCTACGAGCTCCTGGAACCCTGCACATATGATTCTATGGCATAGGTGTCAGCATACACAAGTCCCATGCAAACTCAGGCAGACAGTAACCCAGCATAGAACTGGGGAAGTGAACAGCGGACCCCAATTTATCTAAAGGAATGTTGGCAACTGATTACTGCAAGATGAAGAAGAGCTGATCTTCCTAAAACAAGGGACTCTAGATAGGCTGACTAGACTCAGTGGACGGAGTTGCTCTGGGGAATGGCTGGGGCACTGTCAACACAGTGGGCAGTAACAGGGATGACAGAGTATATAGGCACCAGCGGGGGGGGGATTGCTATGGGAGGGTGCAATTTGGGATGGAGGTATAAAGATGATTAAGATTGTTTGGTATGTTCTGTATGAAATACATAAAAAATCAATTAAAAATAATTCGTTGTGTACTTGAAAGTTGCCAAGATGGGGCTGGAGAGATGATGCAGCGGATAAGAGCACTGCCTGCTCTTACATAGAACCCTGATTCGATTCCCAGCACCCACATGGTGCTTAACAACTGTCTGTAACTCCAATTACAGGGGATCCGACCCCCCTCTTCTGACTTCCACAAGCATTACATGACACAGGTGCACTTACATACATGCAGGCAATACACTCATACACATAAAATAAATAATAAATAAAATATTTTTTTAAAAGAAAGTTGCAAAGAAAGAGTCTAACTACTTTCATGACAAAATAAAAGTGGTGCATCTTGAGAGTGATGTTATTTAAATTATTCATGCCAATTATTGTGCAATGCCTAAGATACTGCCTCATTGTATATCTGTACCTTAAATGCATGGAGTATTGATTTTAAATTTTTTCTCGAGAAGACTAGGAGACAAATATGCACACAGCTAGGAGAAGTGACTTCTGAGAATGCAGGCAAAAAGCTCCACAAGTGCTGAGCCCAAAGAAAATGCAAAAATTGTCATGGTTGTGCTCAGGCTTCAGGTTCACAAGTATAGGTTAACAGGACTTTCATTGGCTAGTGCACACAGAATAACTTGTGACTATGGGATAGTGAAGGAACGTGTTTTCTCCCATGAGGTGGTGAGTTTATGGGTCCATACAAAGTGGGAGGAGGGGGGCATGTCCATGGAAGACAGGAGTGACAATGCTAGGTGACTGACAAGAGGTCAGATCAGCAGCAGAGGTACACCTTTTGGTAGATGAAATGTTGTCCTCGGGGGAGGGGGGACTGGAGAGATGGCTAAGTGGTTAAGAACACTGGCTGTTCTTGCAGAAGACCTGGGTTTGAATCGCAGCATCCACACGGCAGCTAACAACTGTCTGTAACTCCAATTCCAGGGAATCTGACAGCCTCTTCTATTCTCTGCAGGCATTGCATGACACAGGTGCACTTACCTACATGCAGGCATAACACTAAAACACATAAAATAAAAATAAATAAAATACTTTTTAAAAAAAGAAATGTTGTCCTGGATGGAACCAAGCAGCACTGGTGGATAGTGGGTAAATAGTCGTTCTTTGGACATGATTAGAATCAGAGAGTACTGGACAGAATGGGTCCTGGTGAGAAGAACAGATGTGAAGGCTCTTCAGAGGCCTTGCCAGCTGCATTACCACCATCTCTGCCTCTGGTTTCAAGTGAAGCTGCTGAGTTGGGCCTAATATTATCTAATATTTCAACAAATGCCATATTTTAAACATACATACACACGTGTTAAAAGGAGACTGGGCCTTGGAACCTGAACAGAGTAGGGCAATTTGGGCCTTCACTGTCTCAAAAACCTGGAGACAGACAAGAGAGCTTCAGTGGGCTTCTGTTACATTAATAATCAAGCCCCTCTTTGAAATCACAAAGGGAGGAGAAAAAGATCCATTTAAATGGGTCAGCAACAGTTGGATGCTTTCTTAACTCTCAAGAAGGCCCTGCTAGAAGCACCAGACTTAGGGCTCCTTGATGTGAGCTGAGAGTTTAATCTGTTTGTCCATGAAAAAATGGGAATGGCATTAGGAGGTTTAACCAGAATGTGTCACTCTGGCAACGACTTGTGGCTTACCTGTCCAAATAGGTATGTGCAGTGGCAGCAGGATGACTGCCCTCTCTGCAGGCCCTGGCAGCCATCATACTTCACGATAAGGAGGCAAATCAACCAGCCATGGGAAAAATTTAAATATTAAGTTCCCATAGACAGTTGCAACCCTAATGGACCACAGAGGACACCACTGACTCACAAATCCATGAATGAGCCACTACCAGAGTATCCTGCGTGAGAATTCCCTAGTTCCCAAATTTCAGAGCAGTTAATCCAGCCATTTTCCTTCCTGCTGAACCAGGACCTCCAGACTATGACTGCACTGAAACAAATGAGATCTACTCTAGTCACCGCCATCCAGAGAACACACCTTCTATTCTGAAGGAAGCAGGTTGATCTTAAAAAGAAAGCATTGGGAAGGATACGCTGTGGTGACAGACACTGTTGTCATAAAGTAAGGGGACCTCTCTGGGTGATGGTCAGTTCAATGAACAAAGCTGTTAGCCCTAACCAGGGCTCTGGACATAAACAAAGGACAAAGAGTAAATATTTATGTAGATTCAAGATATGTCTTTACCACCCTCCATGTAAATGGAGCCATCTATAAGGAGAGAAGGATATTTACTACAAGAGGAAAGCAATAAAATATTAAACTGAAATTTTATGCTTCCTAGAAGCACTTTGGTACACAGTTTTCTGTCATCTGCTGGCAGGGAAATCAGAAAGCAGAAGGCTCCATTGACAGGAAACTAACAAGTAGATGAGGAAGCAAGACGAGCAAGGACAATAAAACATCCCAAGTTCCTCCCAGTAAAATCCTAATAACTCCCCCCTTCCCAAACATCCTAGCTACATACTAGAAGAGAAGGGCTGGGTGAGGCAAGAGAAAGGAACCCAGAGCTCAGATGAATGTTGGCTCCTCTTTGACAGATGCCCTTTGTCCCAGATACTCTGATCTAGTCTCTGGTTCATCAACCCCAGAAAGGCATGTATATGGGAAAAAGAGAACTACAGATTTTAAACTGTTATTACTCAGAATCTCCATGTTTTGTAAGAATATAACCCAGGGATGCCAAACTGCATGTTCAACAATGCCAAGCAAGGACCATCCCAGCCACAGAAAGTACAAAGACCTGGACAGAGGTTGTTTGAAGATTTAGAAATAGACTTTACTGAACCTAGTAAGGGATATAAATGCCTGATAGTCATTTTGTTACTTACTCTGGTTGTGTGGAGGAATATTCCACCAGGACTATAAAGGCCACAGAAGAAGCAAGAGTTTGCTGACCAAGATTTTGCCCTGGTATGGAATGTATCAGTTCCATCTAGTATATGGGCTTACCTTTGTGGCTGATGTCAAGCAAGGTCTAGCAAAGGCCCTGCAGCTGAAATTAAATCACATATAGCTTACAGGGTTCAGAGCTTAGGGAAAGTGGAAAATATGAACCAGATGCCAAAACTAGTCCTGAGTAAGTTTTGTCAGGAGGCCCAATGGTCCTGGACTTCAGTACTTCCTATGGTTCTCTTATGGCCTAGCTGGTTACCCCAAGCATGTGATTCTCTTTGGTAGAACCCGTCTTCTCATAAGAGTCCTCATGACAGGAAGGAAGTGGGAAACTTAGAGAACCATACTCAGCTGCGTGTTCTGGCTAATACCATAGCCTAGTTATATTTTTAGGTGCAAGAAATGCTTCCCTTGCCCTGTGATTCTAACCACTCCCACTGCCTTAAAAGTTGCATGTATAATAAACTGGATCCATCATTTCCAGGTAAAGACTATAGTCATGCCCCTGAAGGATCATTCTACCGAACAGTGATCAGGGATCCTGAAAATCCCATTAAGATCGCCTTTGTGGCTGCCTCCCTGCATTGGTCACACCCAAAGCAGATCAATCTACACACAACTGAAGGTTGGGGACTACCACCAGCACCTAAGGACACTGCAGCCCTGCTCCAGTTGCAAACCTGGAAGCTGACTGGTCTATGCATAGTGAAGTCCAGAGGAATTCCATGGGGTTACTCTGGAGTTATAGTCAAAATGCCACCCTGTTCACTTAAACTTAATAATATTGTTAACCTTATTCCTTTCCATAGTTTGGCTGAAAGAATGTCCATGAATAGAATCAATCACAAAGGTTTTCCTTAGCAGTGTTTTACACAGGTGTGATGGGCCTGTTTGGAGGGGTCTTCTGCTTTTTATAAATACCTTTGCCTCACTAAGCTCTAAGGTCAAGGGATATACCATCTACGCACAATGCCCTTGTCCAAAGTCTCCGCTTTTGGAATCAATAACATTATATATGTATCAAACTGGGAACCCACTTTTGTAACACTATCAGAATGCTATAGCTGCTATCCTACTATTCTTCCCAATGTACCTGTTCCTAGTTCTGTTCCTCTCCCTCTCACAATTGTTTCCCAAACCCTAAGGGGAATAGCCATCTACCCCAGTAAGCGAAACATATGTTTCCAGGCAGAGGAATTCTTTAACTGTTTTAAGAATGGAAGGATGTATTGAATGTGGAAAATAAAAACTCAGTGCTATTGAGGATTGTCAGAGTGGATCTTCCCTAGTGTTTTAGACTCTGGCTGTTAGAGCACTGACCAAAATTATCAGCCCCGACCCATATTCAAATAAAATAAGGTTTGTAACTTAGACCCTCACCTGTATCAAACAATTATCCAGGCATTTGGCAGATGACATAGAATGAGTGCCAAAATCATTAGTAGCCCTACAAGATCAACTAGATTCATTAGCAAGTGTAGTCCTACAAAAGAGGAGGGAGACAGATATGCTGCCTGCTGGAAAGGGAAGAATCCGTCTCTTTTGAAATGAAGAATAATGTTTTGATGTAAAACAGGAGTAGCAGTGGATATGGCCCCACAGCTATGAGAATGAATTACAGAAAGGAAATTGGAACTAGCAGATTCCTGGAACTGGTGGAACAATGTGTAATTGGGCATTCTGGTTCCTTCCATTAACCGGCCCTCCGCTCAGACTATTTCTGGGACTCCAGTTTGGTCCCTGCATCCTTAACATGCTAACTTTGGTTTTTTTTCTCCTGTCTAATGGCCGTAAAATTCCAAATGCTCCTCCAGAACTATTTACCTTTAGTCTGGAAATTATAACAGAAAATGTTGCCACTTAGGAAAATTAAGGGGGCATCAAAAGAGGAGGATGAGAAAGAAAACGAAAATTAGTTGAAGAACAAGCTCAGCAGGTAAGTGAGAGAAGCCAGCCCTCCTGCTGGCTTAAGAAAACAGCTTCCAGTTACCCAAGATAACCAGTACTCTCATTTGCTTAAGAAAATATATGTGCATAATCTTTGCCTTTGCTTCTGTAAAGTGGCTTCCCTGCTTCAAATTCCAGCTCATTTTTGACTTTTAGGGAACTGACCCCTGTGAATGGCCTCAGGTGACATAGACCCAAATGCATGGCTCCTGATCACATAGACCACTGTGCATGGCCTACAGTCATGTAGGCTAGAAGGCACCATGACCATAAAGTCACCAATACCAGAGTGGGAATGTGATGACTTTGAGTTATCTAGAAATATTGTAAAGGGCCTACTACTATGCTGAGGCTCTGGCCATTTCTCCACTGGGCCTGCTATTAGCAGGATCACAAATAAAAGCTGTAATTTCCCACTTTGCCCCCAGTGTCTAATTTGAAAGTGTTAGCTTCTGTTACAATTTTCTCATGATTTTTTTCCTGGAGCATGGAGTATTTTCCTGTGTAAAATATCACGTCATTTTAAAAGGAGGGTAGTATGGAGATGTTTATTTGTTCAGTGACTATTGTTTAACTTATAAACTCGCAACTGACCAAAGCACAGAGAATAAGTGTCTATGGAGAGCTCAGCTATACATGAGATATTTATATCACAGTCCTTCCGCCAAGGCTCATGAATCTTTATGGAAGAGGAATCAGAAAGATAGTGAGACAGTATTTGGGGAAGACCAGGACAATATTATTTCTTTTGGTTATGATCAAGATTAAGCTGGTCAATATTGTAGCATAGATGGAGGAGGGGCTCATGAATCCCACTCCAACTGAGGAGTTATGGACACTTGATGTCTTCTGGGGAGGATGAGTCAATTTTCGTTAAGAGTATAGCCCCTGGTAGGCTAAACATATTCCAGTGAATGGCTCCACACCCACGATCATAAAATGGACTCAGTGAGTGTGTAATTTAAAAAAGAGAGGACACAACTTTTGGCAGTGATGAGGAGTTAGAGAGTGGATCAAAGAGGAGTTGGAGGAGGAGTTTGGATGAATATGATCAAAATATATTGTATGAAATTCTCAAAGGATTCATCAAAATATTTCATAAAAAAAGAGGTCATCACGGGCCTGGAGAGATGGTTCAGCAGTTAAGAACATTGGTTGTTCTTGTAGAAGACCCAGATTCAAATCCCAGCATCCACATGGCAGCTGACAACTGTCCTAACTCCAGTTCCAGGGGATCCAATAGCCTCTTCTGTCCTCTGCAGGCATGGCACAACGTGGGTGCACTTATCTACACACAGGTAATACGTGCATACACATAAAATAAAAATAATAAATAAAATATTTGAAAAAAAAAGAGGCCATCAGAACTTGGGGGCAGGAGTGGATCTGGGAGGAATTAGGTGGAGTAGAGGGGAGTGGAGCATCATCAAAATACATTGTATGTGTATATGAATTTTTCAAAGAAATAATAAAAATATTATATTAAAAGTAAATTAAATGAAGCCTTTTACTTCCCTTTCAACCTATGTACTTTTAATTTAACTACTTGTTTGGCTCATTTTGACAACTATTGCCTAAATTATAATGTTGTATTTATATGGTGAGAATCTGCATAGAGATATTCTGCCTAATTTCTAAAGTTTCAACAGAAGCATTCTGTATTTTCAATATCACGTTTTTTTTTTTCTAACACATAATCCACATCAAAATAGAAGGGAGAATATTTTAGGGGAAAATGAGAAACTAAAGTACAGGGGAAACAAGGCAATATTGTAGGAAAGTAAAGATAACCCATATTTGTATCATGTGGAATTTTTATTCAAATCTCTCACTCTCTCGCTTGCTCACTCTCACTCTTGCTTGCTCTCGCTCTCCCTCTCCCTGTCCCTCTCCCTCTTGCTCTTCCTCTCACTCTCACTCTGTATGTATGTATGACATGAAAGTAGAAGAGAACTGAATTGAGGTTGAATTAGTCATATAATGGGGTGGAAATGAGCAAAATAAATATAATACATGTGTGAATATGTCATGCTAACCCACTATTTTGAATTCTAAATAAAATGAAATTAGAACTATAAGTATTAATGAAAAGTATTAATATTTTCACCAGTATTTTTTTCAGTTGTGACACTGAACTAAATTAAAAGAGAAAGTGCTCTATCTTTTATTTTCTGAAAATATTCTAGTCAGATTGTCACAGTTTATCATTAAATGTTTAAATTTTGTCTTCTTTTCTCAAGTATAGTGTCTGGGAAGGAGAATGGTCAAGATTTTTCTATATGGAACTAAGATTAGGTCTTTAGTACCCCAACTTTAAGGAATCAGGTAAGGCCTTGTCTGATGTGAGAGTCTCCAAAAATGAGCAGCGCACACAGGCAATGAGGCACCTGCCTCTAGGACAGAGAAATACCATGGACGCTGCCCACCAATCCCATACACCTGCTAAGAAGTTGGCTGTGGAAGGAGGAGTTCAGTGTTTCTCACTAGACAGGGTGTCTGGGATTCCTGAGAAAGAAAGAGGAGCTCTGTCACCATTCCCTTCATTGAATTGCAGTGTGACCTTGGGAAAGAACTTTCTGAACCATGGCAGACAGGTATAAAAATTTATCTTATCTATGTTGGGTACCTAGCACTTACATGGGGGAGAGATCTGGCAACTGTGGGGTAGTTAAGAATGAGGCAGGTGGGGAATGAAGGCTCAACCAAGGTATGACAGTTCTTTTACAACTTGGAAAAAAAGTGTGCACCTTGCCAGGTGTGGTGGCACACGGCTTTAATCCCAGCATTCTGAAGGCAGAGGCAAATGGGTCTCTGTGAGATTGAGGCCAACCTACATAGTATTCTAGGCTAGATGGGGCTACAGGGATGCCCTGTCTCAGAAAAAAACCGAGAGAGAGAGAGAGAGAGAGAGAGAGAGAGAGAGAGAGAGAGAAAGAAAAGTGTGCCCTAGCTCCAGAATCAGGAGAATCTGTTTTTCATGTACGATGTTCCCATCAGCCACTGCACAGACCTTCTCCACTGTGTTCCAAAATCACACTTTAAATTTCCAACTTTATTACCAACCTCTCATATGACAATGGAAAAAATAATTTCTCTGAGGGCCTCAGTATCCTCAAATACAAAGTGAAAAATAAGTTTGGATTATACTCATGGTCTTCAAGGTCTTCAAAGCCTTGGAGTTTGCATTCATATCTTTATCTAAAAAACATACTCATCCCTTATTTCTCCATGACCATCTGAGTACCAGATTCTCATCTTTGATCAATGCCCCTTCAGTGGAGCCCCCAGGGGCATGTGCTGCAAGGACACGACACTCTCAGCTTTGACAACTTCTGTCCTTGAGAGTTTGGACAAGGGACTGCTCTTCCAAGCCTCTGCTTCCCAGGATGCATATTGGTGAATATATTTTACAACCATGTCATTAAACGAGGACTAAGGAAAAGCCTGTCACAAAGCAGGCCTTCAAAACGTGGGGACAGTTGATGTACTTTGCAGCAGATAGTTGAGACAGAAGATCTTGTTGAAAGCTGGGGCCCTGATGAGGAGCACACAGACTCTAGGGCAAGCTCATAGTCCAACAGAGAAAGATTCTTGGAAATGCATTTGACTTGTCTTGCATGGCCAGAGAATTTTGTGGGGAAAAATGGAGGCAGAAGCCAGCCACATGAAAACAGAAAGTATTCACATCACTCCAGGTGCTTTTCAGATTAAAATACAGCCAGCTGTGATTCATCATCATGTTGGCTACAGCCCTCCCCTCGTAGGAAAAAGTTGTTTCAGAGACGCTTCACGCATACACATGAAAACAGGGTTTATTAGGTAAGGGGAAAGTGAAGTAATTGCACGCCAGCAGTTTTAAATGGATTGTACGGTTCAAAATAGGTACTCATAATTAATGTGGCAAGCAATTTACAGACAGCTTTCTCCACAGTCCCTCATGCTGAATTTTGGAAAGGTAAATTTGAGCTTGGGAGTTGGTGGTCTGGAAATGCATGCACCGCACATATTTTACATTCAAAGTGGATGATTTTAGAAACATCTCTATAGAGCACAGAGCTCAATTTTCTTAAATGAGTTGCTGGGTGCTTAATTTAGTGAGCACCAGTGACCACTATAGGCCAGATGGCACCAGCACAATGTGAGGGACTTTCACAATGTGATGGCTTTCATGGCAATCACCTGGTGGCAACACAATGAGGGCGGGGGTGGGGGAAAATAGATCTGAAAGCTCCTGGATTCCAGAAGCAAAGGTAGAAGATAAAAATGCTGGCCCCTCATTGGCAGCAAATGGAGTTGAAGGCATAGTAAGGGAAGGGACTGCACTTTCTCCTTCATTCTGCTATGTTGGATTCTGAGGTAACAAAAGGTGGACATCTAAAATAAGACCACCATATTCAATGTCCCTATTTTTCTTCCTTTCTCGTTTGTGCCCTGGCAACCAACTCCTTCAGCTTTCAGCCTCCATAGACAAAACTACACAGGCAAAGTGGGAGAAGGAAACCCTACCATCACCACAATCCTGCCCAGCACATTTATGTAAAACCTGCTGCGAGTAAGATTTCCCAGCTCTTCTGGAGGAACAGAAAGACATGAACAGGTTGAACTTAATGGGACTGATGAGAAGAGGTTTTGGTGGGAGGCAATGTGTGACAGGCCCTTCTGGGAAGAAGTTTTTGTGAGAAAAGAGGTGAGAAAAAGGCTAAAATCAAAACCCAAGGGAAAATAAAAATGGAAAAATTTATTTCAGAAGTGAGCAAGATGGATACTGTAGACACTAGAGATAGGATTTTCTGGTGGTAGAATAAGTACACTGGGAGGTAGGAATTCCAGTGGCCATTCTGGTTGGCAACACTGACCCTAGAGCCATGAACATGTAGACATGCCCTTCTGTACCCCATTGAACCTCTGACTCTACTGTATGGAATGAACTTGCTCCCAGATAACTTACAGTTTCTTCTCACAGTGGCCACACTCATGATGTCAGGATCCAAATTTGGTGAAACACATTTCTGTGCCTTCCACATTTGCAAGTATCATAGTTGTGCCACCTTCTTATAAGTGTGGTTCATAGGGGAGAGGTTAGGCCTGTTGTATGTTTGACTAACATGGGTTCTTCAATACCCTACTTTAGGGAACACAGTTGAACATTCCCTGCCTTGAGTTCTGGAAATAGGGAACACTGATCACAGTGTGAAAGCCAGCTCATTTGAGGACTGAAAAGGGCTATGGTTGATGCCTCTAATTCCTATATGAATAGTATGCAGTGTTCCACCACACCAGGAGTCCTCCATGAATGTCTGGCTTGGCAGGGAACTTGAATCTGGGTGGGGAAATCCCAAGGAATTCAGTCACCATTCCTGTCACAGAATTGTCACTTGGCAAGTAATTCCTAGACTTGGGTGAGTCCATTAGATATCATGTACAAATTTAGTCTCAAATATTTACAGAAAACTGAGATCATATTTATCGTGGTTAAAAAGACTGCTTTTGATATGAGCCCTCAAAATGGGAGTGGGTATCTTAAGGTGAAGATGGGAGATGTGAGGCTCAGCCAAGCTCTGCATGCTCTTTTACAGCTGGAAAAAGAACACTGTGAATCATCTTGAACTCTAGCATCACACAAAAGCCCTGAGCAGATAAGGAGAGTATACTGCCAGAGTAGAAAGTTCCCTACCAATCAATATCCAGAACTTTTCATGCGTATTCTAAAGTCAAGGCTTCCAGCTCTAACCCTAACAACAACTTTCTCTGGGAACTTGAGAAAAATCACTACACCTTGGGCCTTAGTGTCCCCAGTTGCAAAAGGAACAGTACAATTTCGTGAACTTCAGGGTCTTCAGACCTCTGAGAGTCTGCATTACTGACTGTTAGGGTTCCAATAGCAGCCCCCCTCTCCCCAACAGGGACCTACAGACTTTGGAGCCTGGAAAAGGGAACTTAGCTGATAAGCACCTTGACCTTTGAGGTCAAGAAGGACAAACTCTGCTGAGAAGCAGCCTGCCTTTCCTCTGACCTCCAAAGATAAGATAAGCAGAGTTCCTCTTATCTTAAGAGGAAAAGAAGATACTTCCACACCCTAATCCTACCTGCTTCCCCTCCCTGATTTCTCCCCCAAACACCCCCCTTCCACACCCTAAAGCCCCCGTATGTAAAGTCCCAGCTCACCGTGCGAAATAGATCTGTGTCCCACTGAGAATTCCATCTGTGTCTCGGTGCCTTCATCCAACCGCTCGTGCTCTCCATCCACGCCGCTCGCTCCCGCCCATTCTCTACCTATCACTGACCTCATTTAAAACCTTCCAATGCCTTTTGATCCACAGCTGTGATGTCTGTCCTTTCAGGATAGCCCTAGTGGACATCTGCTGCCCCACTGTGCCCCAGCATTTGTACCTGTCTTGTACTCCAGTGACTTTGAGGACTCAACTGACTGCTTTTTTATGAGCGCTCTGCCAAGTCATTGCTATGCCCTGCATGTGAGTACAATAAAGACCATGGAGCCAGTTGAGTCTTCTCTTACTCTGTGTCAAAGGATATGCTTGGTGGGAGCAAGAAGAAGAAGAAAAGGAATTGGGGAGGAGGAGGGATTGGGGGAAAACAGAAATAGGGAAAAGAGAAAGCAGCATTTAAGTCTAACTGGCAAGGGCCTCCCTACACCTGTTGGGCGGAAGTTGAAAAGTATTTTTCTGAACATTTATTTCTAGTGGTATGTCTGGGAAAAGGTCTACTCTAAGCCTTAACAAGGACAAGCTTACCACACAATACCTTTTGAAACATTAAGACAGTTAATGCATATTGTAGAGTTAGGACATGAGAGAAGATTCTCTTGAAATTGGGAATCATGATAGGGAGGACAATAGAGATCCAGGGAAATGCCCAAGGCTAGCAATGAAAATGTCTAACAGGATCCGAGTTTGTCCTTCATGACCAGGGGAAAGTTTCACTGTGGCAAAACATTAGAGAACGGGTTGCTTATTAAAACAATATAAGCCACACTTTTGGGAAGGTGTCTTTGCTTTCTCAAGCACTTCCCTTAGAGTAAGTCCTTTATTACATACTCTAAGGCACCAGAAGCAGCAGACATTAGACAGAAGGCTTTTCTAAAAGTGTGCATCCTCCTAGTTTGTTCAACAATGTAACCAAATGTAGTAAACCATCACAAGAGGCTTTTCTTATTTTAAACTGTTCTGCAGCATTTTAGGGTTAACATTGCATCCAGAGTGAACCACGTCTTGGGCAGAAAGCATATTATTTTGTCTCATAATACATAGTCTTCTGGAAATGTATTGTAAAAGCCAGCAGTGAAGTGTGTCAGAGCTCATCTTAGTTGTTCCCAGCCAACCCTTCCTTTCCTCTTAGGACCTCGTCCCCCAGACTCTGATCATACAGCGTCGATAACTACACTGCTGTCCTCAAGCTGCATTTCTCATTGTCCTTTCAATCTATACACTGACTGTGCTTTTAGAATTCCTTTGTCCATGCCAGAAAACAACAACAAAAACTTGTTCCAGAATTCTTTGAGTACAAATAATACGTTTTTTGACTACAGGGTAATGTATTTTGGCACTAACGTTTTGCTTTCATTCATGTATTCACATTCTGTACAACTAAATGTACTCTTAGATTGACTTTATTAGGAAATATGAATTATGTGCAGAAATATAGCATAACAAAATTTTAATTCCTGAGAAAAATTCCTGTCAAACAGCTGACCCTTACATATATCTTAAAGCCAATTCTTAAATTCAAATATTCTTTGAGGGGCTGGAGAGATGGCTCAGTATTTAAGAGCACTGGTTGTTCTTGCAGAAGATCCACGTTCAAATCCTAGCACCCACATGGCAGCTGACAGTGGTCCTTAACTCCAGTTTCAGGGGATCCAACACTCTCTTCTGTCTACCATGGGCATTGCAGCACATGAGTGTACTTACACACTGTAGCAATGAGTGTTCTTAACACTCACACATGTAAAAATAAAAATATAAATATAAATAAAAAAAAAAACAATATACTTTGAGCTGGAGAATGAATAGCACAAGAGTGCCTCCTTCTGACTACAGGCAGGTGGTTCATGCTGCTTGAGGTAACTACAAAATTTGTAAAGCACGGTACATTAACATGTAATAGACTAGATGGTAAGAGCTTTTCCAAAACAGACAAGTAATCAATAACTCCATCATTACAGAATTCTCAGTTAATCTTTACAGTTGCAAATCTAGGTCTATATATATATAGATGATCTTTAGTGACAGTAATTATTTAAAATATTTACTTATTGGTATTTTATGTGTATGAGTGTTTTGCCTACATGTATGTAAGTTTATCATGTGTGCACAATGACAGTGGAGGCCAGAAAAAGGCGTCAGATTCCATAGAACTGGAGTTTCAGATGACTGTCAGCTGCCATTTGGATGCTGGGAACTGAACCTTTATCCTCTGGAAAAGCAGAATTACTTGTAACCCCTGAGGATCTCTCCAGCTCAGTAATGATGTCCATATGAAGGTGATTATTCATCTATATTCTGATTTTTATTCCAAAAAGTGAAAGAGAAATCTGGTTATGAGGAGATTAGGAAAAGTTTTTGACATCTTCTGAACTTTTGCTTAATTGATAAAAATCATCTGAAAAACAGGAGGAAGCTTATTATCAAGAACACTCCATTGATTCAGGCCTGAGGATGAGTGTATCCAGAGAAACAAGTAGAAATTGTGTCCACCAAGATCCACCTGGTAAGAGGAAGACCAGATCAAGGAAACTTGATTGACATATGTAGTTCAAATATGCTAGTGGTACCTGAAGGGAACCAAATAGTATAAAGAGAAGAGATTGGACAACATAGAGTTAACTGGACAGGCTGCTTTGGAAGGTCACAAACAAGTTGGAGGAATTCCATGAAGTTCCTTGCACCCAAGAAACTGTGTTGAAGGTGTTGGTCAGCACACTGACTGACACCACAACCTTCATTATGAGCTTGTTATTCCAAAGCCCAGAATGTCCTTGAAGATAGGCAGTAGTCATAGCAGGACTTTGTACCTAGGTAGTATCTGGGAAAAACGTTTGTGTCCTGTGAGAAATCACATACAGTGCTTCTACTTCTCATGCTATTGTTGTTTTGCAAGGCCAATGAAAGGAAAAGCAAAGAGGCACTTGAGGCGCTTACCCTGGAGGCGCTCAGCCCTCTGCTATCTTTGAATTAAGCATTTCCTGTATCCATGGTTTCTTTCAGGTCTGAACAACAATTAATGCCCAGAACAGGAACAGATGTAAGTAAAAACCAGGAGTCAGAGAAAGTGGATTCTTCTGAGAATCATAGAACAGTAAAATCCTCTAAGGGGCAAGTTTATTTACCCAAGATAAAGGAGGAAAGATACAGAGAGTAGCTGAGAAGAACAAATTATAATAAAAAAAGAATCAGTATAATCAGCCATTAAAAGAGATATCTAAAATGGCTGAAGCTACGGATCTCGCAGATCAGAAATAAACTACAGTCCCAAATGCTCCCCCTTCTGAAAAAATGTATTCACATAGATCAAAAAGGGTGAAAAAATAAATCACTATCTTTTATGCAAAAAATAAAAGAACAAGAAAGGTTAGGTGAAAAAAAGCAGTTATTACTGGTTACAATGGCTCAGCATGTTATATTAATTTATTACCTTATTTTTTATGTTTAACTCAGATTCCATGTTCTTTTAGTAAAATAATGCTACAGTAGCACTCACTTCTAAAGCCAAACCACTGCCTTCTTCATGAATCCAGCTGTGAATACTTACAGAAGAGCTTACAAAAATTCATCATAATCAAATTTATTAAGTAGTGTGCTTTGGGTGCACCTTGTTTTCATGAAATTGTGTCATATATGTCTATGACAATCACTTTCATATATTCTTTAAAATGCAATATAATTATGTCACGTTTTCATATGTTTCCATGTGTTGAGATCTCCGATAATTATGTCATGTGTGTCTATGATAATTTTCTTCATGTGTTTATGTCAAGACAATTTCAAACTATGGCCACTTCAATTTTTTCCCTTTACAGTCTTTTTATTGCACACAAAAAATTATTGGTTTTATTTTTGGCATGCCTAATCAGAATACACAAATACAGATTTACATTCAAAGGCCTTATAAATTTGGGTATCCTAATCACTTTTAAAACTATTAAACTGTGTCTAGGTCGCTGGTTGTGTAAAAATCCTATTTGTTAAGTACTTTTTGGCTCTGGTGTACTCTCAAGATGTTTTAAGATATCCATTTTGTTTTTACATAGTCTATATAAACTTATATTTCTTAAAATTAATTTACTTGGTATCAAATTAACTCATAAGTAAAGCTTCATGCAAACTTAAACTGTTAAACTAAAAATATTTTTCCAGGTCAAAATGTTATTGCTTTAATCCTTACCTTAATTCTTGTGCTATATTATGGTTCTCAATGCTTAAAAACATACTAATTTTAAATGATAATTACTTCTACTACAGGAAATATGTTAAAAATTTTATCAGTACTCTCTCTTTAAAACCAACGAATAGGTACATCAAGGTCTATATCTTCACCAATCTTGTGTAAAAACATCTCTAAATATTTAAAAAATAATTACTTAAAACCTATTTCAGGACTTACAGAAATATCTCAAAGTTTATACATTGTACTCATATGTTTAAGATGGTTATTCATCTATGTGTATATATAAAAACTAAATATTGGTTACTTGGTGAAGTCTTACAACAAACAATGGGTTTGTTTATAAATGTTGTTGTGTCTTAAAACTCTAAGCAGGTTTATATAGATACAAGATTTTTATTATAGCAATTACTTTTACAGCCAAAATTTTTCTGTCTACTCCTCTGACTTGTACTACATACCCTATCACAGTCTTGGATTAAATAAATACAGACTAGTATTGGAGTTACCTGTAGCTACTGAAAAATGTCCTTTATGTTTCTTATATTATGCAAGTATTACTTTCGGTGTTTTCCTTTGACCATAACAAGGAAATTTGACTCAAGAAAAGCTAGGTTTTGCCTCCTAGAAGCAAATGGGGGAGTTGGGTCAACTACAGGGAGACCCTGTCTCAAAAACACAAACACACACACAGAGAGACACACACACACACAGACACACACACAGAGCAAGAAGCAAGAACATCTAAACAGTGACTGCTATAATAACTTAACCTATGGGTGTAAACACAAATGCTTGGTCAGTACTTTAGCAGCTGCATCATTTTCATCTAACAAAGCAATTACAGTGACTTCCCACTGGGGCCAATATTCTTTAAAACTTAATGCAGATAAGATGATATTACGACAGCAGAAAAACATTGGGATAATATGTACAAGACAAAAAGTGTTCCTCAATTAAAACAGCCAATATTTTATAAAGAGTTAGATGGTAAATGGAGAAAAGGGTATGTGATAAAAAGGGGTTGAGGCTATGCTTATGTCCCTACAGAAAATAATACAAAAGATTGGATATCAACAAGACTGATTAAGTATAGAGATGAGCAAGAGACCAAGATTTGACTTCCAACCACCAGCAGAGGAAATGGAGAACTTGACTCTGGGAAAGACAGTGCAGAGGAAACCACCACCTATGACAATGAAAGCTACCCTACCAACATGGGTAAAAATTAAGAAACTAACAGAGAAAGGACAAAAACTGGTGGAAATGTATGATCAGCTGATGTATGCCAGTATTATATTTGTAGCTGTGCTGGCTGTCTTGTCGGTGCAGGTAAGTGTAGCATCAGCTAAAAAGCATGGCTGTCTGTAGTAACAAATGAAACAAAAGGTGATGCTCATAAAAAATTATTCATATTATCAGCAAGATCCTTTAAGGGTGATATAATTGATGAAATTTTCCACCCCCTCCTTTCCCTCCATTTCAAGTCCCAGTTGTGGCCAATTACAATGAGTAGTTACATTGGGAACAATGTAGAGGACCCAAGGTATGAGTTTTATTTAATATTTACTATGGAAACGTCATAGATTGGATCCCTGTGGGCTTAGCTTGTACAAATAGGGAAGGGAAAGATCTGAAGTGAAACATAGAGAATAACACAATATTTACCAACAGTAATGGATCAGAGGGTTGGAGCTACCCAGGAGCACCTCTGGAAAGTTGTGTTCAGCTTTGCATATTTTATGGACATGGAAGGGTAAATTATGAAAGAATAAGAGTACAAATGGCACTCGTTTAGCATTTACTCGTAATACATCTCATAATATCATGGCTTGTGTGCGATTACTTTATCTTTTTATGTTGGGCCAATGCAGTGGAATGGGACTATGGGATCAATTACTTGCAATAATTGTATTTGATATACTTGTTTAAATTCTACATTGCCAATTAATCTAACATCTAAAAAGCATTTATGTCTTGAGAGCCAGTGTAGGAATATGGATTCCAGTAAAATTGAACAGAAGATGGGAAGATTCACCATCTATGATGTTGTTATATGATATTATGGAAAAGAATAAAAGAACTAAGCAGATGATTGATCTAATTATTGTTGTGATCCTTGGAATTATTTCTCTTACAGACACTGCTGCAATGGCAAGGACTGCTTTACATGAAAGCATACAGACTGTACACTCTCTTCAGAATTGGCAGAAAGACTGAAAAATTATGTAATCCTCAAGATATAAGGACATCTTCTAGAATAGAAGAGAATATTTGCAGAGCACATATCCTATTAGGGATAGTACCCAAAATATATCTGTAACTGAAGCCACTCCATAATAAGAAAAGCATCCAATTTGGTAATTAGGAAAAGCCCTGAATTGACAATATTCAAAAAATCCATACTAATGAGCATTGTCTGTAGACACCGTCAACATCACAAACTGAGTTACTCACAGATCTGATAGTGTTTTTCTGCATGTGTATGTCTATTTGTGTGTCTCTCTGTGTCTGTGTCTTTGTGTCACTGTGCCTGGGGGGGGTGCATCTCTGTGGGTATGATGTGCATATATGCCTATGTATGTGTGCATGTATAGGTGTCTCTCTCTATCTGTGTAAAAATGGGATTAGTTAGATTTCAACACTGGAAAGGCTGAAATTTGGTCTCTGCTCACCCACTGAGTTGGATGCTTCAGCAGATTCAGTCTGTCCCTGAAGACCTGGGAGATTCCTTGAGAGCCCCTGGTATTCAGGCCATATTGAAGTGCTGAAGAAGCTGGATTCTGATGTCAGGGGAGGCTGCAGAAGCAGCAGGACCTATAGACACACTTGCTCAGGCAGAAGTGAAGGCTAGCAGTCACTGCTTTCTCCACAGAGTTCTCTGTATCGCAACCACCCATTAAGTGCAACCTTACTCTGAGGGAGGGTCTTCCCCTCTCAATGACTCCCCTCTGGAAATACCTCAAAGGCCTTGAGGAATGTCTCCTAAGTCAATCCAAATTTTGTCAAATGACAATGAAGACTCACTATCACAATACCTATCAGGGAAATGCACTTTAATACAATCCATGATCACTTCCTATCATTTACAGTGGCCACTTCCAGAAAGAAGAAAGAAAACAAGTGCTGCTGGAAAAGTGAAGAAAAACAAGACCTTGCATAATGTTGGTGAGAAGGTGAATGAGCACACTCACTACCAGAAACACCACGGAGGTTCCTCAAAACATTAACAGAACTAAAGGAATTGTGGTACATATATGCAATGAAATTGTATACAGTGATAAATAAAAATGAAATAACATTTATAGGAACATGGATACAACTGAAATTCATTTTAAAACAAAATAAGTCAGAGTCAGAAAGATAAATACTGCTATGTGTGTATTTATGTATTTGTGTTTGTCAGTCACAAGATTATAAAGGAGATCATGAGAGAGGAGAAAGAGAACTTAAAGGAGTTGGGACATAGAGAGGGTCATTGACTATGTGACATAGAAAAGCAGAAAAGGGAACTAACTGGGAGAAGAAAAACTACCTGCTGGATGGTGAGGGAGCACAGGGAAGGGCTGTGGGGATGTAAGATGAGAACAAAGTTCAATGACATGATTAAGAGACCATATTGAAGCCAATTACTTTATTCGCTAACATAAGACATCAATTAAAAATATACACACTCATATATACAAATATATTAGATCACATGATCAGTCTCACTACTAAGGATTAAAGAAACTGAAAAATCAACAAAATCTGTTTATTGAAGGCATTCACCATTGCCACATGTTTATTGCTACATTATTCACTCAATACACTTATTTGGTTATTCTTACCTACTGATTAGAGTGAAAAGCACCAAGAATAGTAAAGCTCCCCTCTGGGTGTTCCTGTGAAGATATTGGCATAGAATATTACCTATGTTGAGAAGACCCTCTCTGAAAGTGAAAACGTCACACATGCTTGAAGCATACAGAGAATAAAATGAGAAAATGGAGAAAGCTTGAAAGAATACCATTCTCTCTGTCTCTGTCTCTGTCTCTCGCTCTCTATCTCTATCTCTATCTCTCTATGTGTGTATGTGTGTGTGAAAAATGAGTTTCTTCTTCAGATAAGAGAAAACAAAGTGACAAAGAGTGCAAAAACCTGTAGAAGAGATGATGTGAGGTGTATCAGCTAATTGCAAAGGTGCAACTTACTAGAATCCTTTAGATTGCTACAATTCTCATGGCATTTATAGTACTCAGAACACCCTTTCAGATTTGGCTCCTGTAGCCAATGGCTCATCAGTTCTTTTTCTGACTCCTGATTGCATTTCTAAGACATAAAATGGATTGGCCCAGGTCCTATTTTAGTTTTGGACAAAAGGTCACTGGCTAGCCAAGGGACTGCCTGGTTTGATTGTACATATGACTTTGACTTACTTAGCCAGAGGCATAGGAGCATAGGTGGACCCCAGTGGAAGTGGGTGTTATGAGTACATGTTTAACACATGAGACAGAGTAAACATACATTTCTCCTAACATACTGATTTTTCTGTTGTTTCTTTCCTTTTTCTTTTTTCTTTCATTCTTTCATTCCCTTCTTTCCTTCCTTCTTTCCTTTCCTTCCTTCCTTCCTTGATCTGGTTCTCACATAACCTAGACTGGTCTCTAAATCACTCTAATGAAAGATGACTTTGAACTCTTTTAAGTTAAAGTATGTACTGTATTTATTTATGCGAACTATCGCCACACATTGCCAAACATTTAGAAAACATCCAGCACTTGTCTTGCAAGTTCATTAAAAGTATCACCCACCACCTTTTGTTCTTACACTCTTTCTGCTCCTTCTTTCACAATGATCCCCTATCCTTGGAAAGCAGAAACTTGATATATGTCCTATTTAGGGATAAACAGTCTACAGTCTCTTATTCTTTGCATGTTGGCCAGTTGTAGTTCTCTATATTAAATCCACCCACTGCATAAGGACATGTCTCTGCTGAGAGTTTAGAAATCCATATATGTATGGGTATAACAAGTCATCAGGAGTCATTTTAATATTATATCTATTTAGCAGAATAACAATATTAAGTTCTCCCCTATGGCCTTTGAGTTGCCTGTCCTCAGGTTCCTAGGCCTAATCTCAATGTCAGATATGAACCTAATCCTATGAAGTGGATCTTAAATTTACTAAGACAGTGGTTGGTTTCTCCCATAATACTCATGCCACTATTCACAGGTGTGAATATGTTGCCAGGCTAGTTATTATAGTTTTCATGATTCACATCTGGGTAAGATTAATGATTGATTTTCTCTTCTGTTAGCATGTATAACACCTTATAGCACAATGAAGGCTATCCAGTAGAAATGAGTGTTTGAAGTCAGAACTAGCTTGATTTATCTGTGTTTGTTCTTCAGCTCATGTGTGTTCTGTCTTTTGCAATCAGGTCTCACTGAAAACTGTTGGGTAGCCAAGAGCAGGGGAGATAGAGTATTGTTTGAGGGTCTACAGAACCCGTGGTAAACAGCTTTGAAAGAGGGAATCTATTCCTGGCACTGAGCCCTAAGCTGCTAGCCTATGGTGTATAATAAGGGTAATGTATCCTATTATAAGGTAACTCCTTTTAAGCTCTTTTAACAAGGCATATGTGCATACTTTAAGAAGCATCTATAGTGATAGGTTTCCATATGACTTTTTACAAAAGCCTTTAGTGTTGGTTATCTCTCCCCATACTCTCTCCTCTGCCTTGCTCTCCCATTCTCCACCCTATTTAACCATTCTTACTCTATTATTCCACTTTCCTTCTTTATATCACTGCATTCTACCTCCCCTCACGTGATGCCCATTTGTTTATTTCTTGATCTCTCTCCATTTTGAAATTGAAACATGCTTCTCTAAGAATTCAATGCTAACATCTAGCTATGAGAGAGAACATGTAATATTTATCTTTCTTGTCTGGTTACCTCAATCAGGATAATTGTTTCAAGTTCCATCCATTTACCTGCAAAATTCATAATTTCATTTTTTTATTTTTAAAAACTATTTTATTTATTACTTTTATTTTATGTGTATGAGTGTATTACCTGCATGTATGCAAGTGCACCTGTGTCGTGCAATGCCACAGTGGTCAGAAAAGGGCTTTGGATTCCCCTGGAAATGGAGTTAAGGATGGTTCGTAGCTGCCATGTGGGTGCTGGGACTCGAACCCAGGTCCTCTGCAAGAGCAGTCAGTGTTCTTAACTACTGAGCCATCTCTCCAGCCCCCATAATTTCATTTTTAAGAGCTGAACAGTATTCCATTGTGTGTATGCGCCAAACCTTCATTACAGCTGATGGACATCTAGGTTGCTTCGGGTTTCTAGTTATTGTGAAAAGGTCAGGAAAGACTATGGTGAACAGGTATTTCTGTAACAGGCCATAGTGTCTTTTGGATATATGCCCAAGAGTTGTATGACTGGGTCATAATGTAGATCTGTTTCTACATTTTTGAGAAATCCACATTGATTTCCACAATGGTTGTACGTGTTTTCACTCTTACCAGCAGTGAATAATTGCTACCCTTTCTTCATTTACTCCCCAGCACTGGTCATTGCTTGTTGTTTTGGATCTTAGCCATTCTGAGTGGGAGAAGACAAAAATCTCAAAGTCATTTTAATTTTCATTTCCCTGATGACTACAGATGTTTATCATCATTTTAAGTATTTCTCAATCATTTGTGTTTCATCTTTATAGATCTCCCCATTCAGATCCTTGCCCTAATTCTCAATATTTTTATGCATTAAAAGTGCCGAGAACACAGCAGACAGTAGCAGGGATAACAGAGTATAAGGGCTCTAGTGGGGGGAGGGAGACTATGGGAGGCTGCCTTCTTGGAAGTGGGTGTATAGTTGAATAAGATGGTTTGGGATGTTCTGTGTAATACACACACATAGAAAAAATCAACAAATTTTTAAAAATGTATTATATTTGAGGAAGAAGCATAAAAGTTTATGCCATGTTAATTAGTAGAGGTGATGAACATTACCATTGCAAACGATTATGACTAGTAAAAATCAGATACATACAGATTAGAGACACATTCACCAACATGTCAGTGTTAGTAGCAAAAACAATGAGTCTTTCTGTAAGAAACAGTATATTTTAAAAAGAGATGGAGATTTTTTTAAAGGTTAAAAACTCATTCAATGTTATGTCTTCCAGGGCTTATACTGAGTTCAATATTGTATAACTGTATTATTTCAACAGCAAACCTAAAAATTTTATAGCCACTTTTGAAAGAGATGTATCTGTGCTCTAGAAACTGTTATTGAGTATGTTAAAGCTATAATGAAATGCTTTTTCTAAAAAACAAAATTAGCCACTTTTGAAGGAGTTGTGCCTTTGCTCTGGCAACTGTTATTGGGCATGTTAAATCTGTAATGACATGCTTTTTCTAAAAAAGTTAAAAAATAATATTAAAAAAATTTGTACATTCTTATATACTAACTCTCAGAGGTATAGCTGGTAAAGACTTTTTTTCCTGTGGATTGCCTCTTCACGTGAATGATGGTGTCCTTTTCTGTACAGAATTTTTTAGTTTTATGATATCCCACTTGTCGAGTGTTGAATTTAATGCTTGCACTCTAGAAGTCCTCTTCAGAAAATCTTTTCCTGTGCTTATAAGTTCTTCTGTAGTCTCTATTTTCTCTATATCAGATTCAGTGTATCAAGTCTTATGTTGAGTGCCTGGATCCATTGGAACTGAGTAATGCGCTTGGTAAGACATAAGAATCTAACTTCATTCTTTTTTAATTGAATTTTTGCAAATTTCATACAATATATCTTGACCAGTCTACCATATTTACCTGCCCGCCATAGCCTCTCACTGGGTTTCATGCATTTTGTCATACACATTAAGGCCTATCAAGCCAAGTTCTTTTCCCCAAATGTACCTCAGTGTGAGTCCATCCACTAGAGCCTGGTCAGCCTATCTAGCCTCAGTTTGTTAAAGAAAACCAACTCTCCTTCTTCTGGTAGTCATTGGTTTCCAATAGGTTCTCAGATAATATTGGAGATTCTTACCCATATTCCCACTTCTAGTCTGGGTTTTTGTTTGGTTTGAGCTTGCATGGGTCTTGTGCATACTGTCACCAATGCTTTAATTTACTATGAACAACTTCCCAGACACCTGGAAAAGTCTCTCTCCTTGGGGTAAATCCACACCTCCAGCTCTGACAGTCTTCTTGCGCTCTCTTCTGCAATGGTCCCTGATCCCTGGGTGACAGAGTTTTGACATAGGTATTCTGCCCAGAAAGAAGCACTCTGCACTTTCTTTTTTCTGTAATTTGGCCAGGTGTGGCTTTCTGGATTAATCACTGTCTTTTGTGTGAGGAAGTTTTGTTGGTAGAAGATAAGAGATGCATTAATATTCTTTCTTCCCCCTCTTCTACTACGTTCTCTGAGACATAGCTGTAAAGTTTGCACTGTAGATGTGACACTTTGGGGTGGGCATCTCACAGAAACTTATTCTCTGCATTTGATCAGTTGTAGAACTCTATAAATAGTCTCCATGTATTGCAAAAAGAAACTTTACTGATGAGTGGTGAGAGGGACACTCGTCTGTAAATATAAGGAAACATATTGAGAGTACAGTAAGAGATTATGTTGGTCTAAGAATGTGACAAAAGTAGGTTTTCCTCTAGGACCTATGACCTCTCCAGCCACATGTATTTGGCTATGTTCACTGTACCACATGAGTTCCCTCCCATTGAGGAGGACTTAAATCAAATTAGACAGCTCTTGATTACTCTCTAGATATAGGTGCCATTACTGTATCAATAGACATAATTTTCTGGGTCTGATATTGTGTTTATTAGATTTTATAGCTGGGAACAACCATTGATTCATTTTCTCTATCAGCAGTTTGCATAATATCCTTTGATAGTATGAGGGCTAGTCTTCAGGGAAGAAGAATACAGGTCAGTTCCAGCTCTATTGTTCTGTGTCTGAAGTATGACCTGTCTTCAGTACGGTCTTATCTTGAAGTTCTTGGAGGTAATCAGTGGCAGTGGAAACAGCCTGTGTTATTTTGGGAGTTTCTGGGACTACCCTAACCAACAGCTCAAAGGGAGGTTTCTCCTTCCAAGCAGTATTTTTCTGTAATAAAGCCTTCATCAACACACACACACACACACACACACACACACACAAACACACTTCTTTCAGTAGGGCTTTGTACTAATACATTTCCTTCTGTATAACCCTCCTTCTTCCCTCTTCCTTCCCAGTTAAAGTATCCACATTTTCCTACTTCCTCCTTGATAACAGCTGTCTCCTATTATCTTTCTCGATCTCTTCAATTTTATCTCCATGGTTCCTCTCCATCTTTGTGGCACCTGCAGTTATATCAGGATATATACTCATTTCTCCGTATTGTGAGCTAAGATCCACAAATGACAGAGAACCTATGTCTCTTGTTTTTCATATATCACTTAGTATAATAGCTTCTAGTTCCATCTGTTTACCCCTGAATTTCGTGATTTCATTTTTATTTACTGCAGAGTACAACACCATTGTGTAAATGTACGACATTTTATTGCATATTCATCAGTTAAGGAACATTTAGGTTGTTTCTAAGAAACACGGATGAGCAAGTATCTTTGTAGCAAGATGAGTCCTTTGGGTATATGCCAAGGAGTAGTACAATCCCACCAGCAGGGAATTGAGGGTTCCCCTTTAACCACATCCTCACCAGCATTTGTTGTCATTTTCCTCTTGATCATAGCCATTCTGACTAGGGTAAGATGAAACCTAAGTAGTTTTGATTTGCATTTCCCTAATTTATTTCTTCTTTTGAAAACTCTCTGTTCAGATCTATAGCCCATTTTTTTTAACTGGGTCATTTGTTTTCTTGCTTCTTTGTATATTCTGTTTTGGTTTTTTCTTTTTCTTTTTTTGAAGTGCAATCTGGCTCCACTAGCAAAGGTTAAAGCTGATTTTTCCTTTTCACCTGTCAAAGGGTCTGATTTACCTCTGGGCCCTAAACCATTCCAAATGCTTTGATAGATAGATAAGCAGTTTAGAACTAGTTCATTATGCTTGACGTTTCTTAAAGAAATCTTTGGAGGTTATTTTCTTGAACCATGGATCTGTCACACTTCCAATCTTTTGTGGCCTTAGCCTACATATCCAAAGATGTTCAAAACCTTCTCCAGCCTTGATAGAAGAAAGGTTAGAACAAACTCAGTCTAATCCACCCCAGCTCCCCACCAGTTATTTTTGGCTCTAGCATTCTCTAGGGCACTGCCAAGCACCTGTGCCTCTTTGACTCCTTGTGGCTTTGCAGAACATCCTTCCCTTGTTCTGAATTCCATTCCCCAATGTGAAAAAGAGCTATTGTAAAACTCTGACTTAAGACACAGGGATGAGGCACAGTAAATCATAAGTCACACACACTGGACTCCCCCAAAATAGGCCAGCCATATCTGATGTCTCTAAGGGAGACAGATTAGAATCATCTGGAAAGCTCTCCTGGATTTTGACCTGAAGTTTCAAGAGACCCAAAAATACAGAATAGCTTAAGAACAACAGCAACAGAAGAGGGTCAACACTGAACTTCATGTAGTAGCTCAGGGGAGGTAAGGAAAAGGGTATTATCACAGATTAATTGAATATATATACATACACAATGATCATGAAATAATTAATCTGGAACTAAACCATATGTTTTGTGCCTGTTAACCCCTAGTTTTTCCCAAGAATGTGTTGCAGATTTCCTCACGGGTCCAGCCCATGAGGGACTGCAGAGAATGAGGGTTCTGGCAAAGGTGGGGGTGAGTGGCACGGAGTCAACACACAGACCCTGGGAGTCGGGTGGAAGCAGGCACTAGGTGAGGTGCTGCAGACTCGTTTACTGCTGGAAAGGGGAGGCCTTATATAACTCTCCCCCCCCAGTGTCCCATAACCTGGTGTGTCGCTCCCTGATAGATCCCCTCATCCAGGCCACTCGCGTCATCAATCTCTAGTTCTGGGGGCAGATTAGGTTGGCTCTTTTGTGGAAACGTGGGTTATGCTCTCAAGGTGGAAGCTGTGTTCTCTAGTGCAGCCTGTGCTTAGGCCTGGCACTTCCTCTCCTACATATCCATCCCTTTATATTATAGAAAGGTCAGTGGGAGCTGAGGTTCTTTGCCTTGACATAGTTGACCCCACCTCAGAGGGCACCCAGCTTGATGGACTGTGCCTGTTTTAGGTCGTCCTGACCATCAGGACATCCGTCATAGACTACCAGCCCTTGAAGGGTGTGACCTCTGGCATGACCATGTGAGGGAGGAGGAGGGCAAGAAGTTACACAGCCATTTCTCGGATGTCAGCAAGACAGACCTTCCGGACCTCAGGGGGGGGTGTCAAAGTCTGGATCCTCGAGCGTCTTGAGAACCTGATACACAGAGTAATTTACTTGGTTTTGTCTGTGGAAGCATAGAACAAGGCATTTTATGAGCAAGAAAAGAATTAAGACTATGATAACCCAGAGTAAATAAGTAACGATCCATGAAGGGTCAAACGAAGCTTTTAAGTTCGACCAAAGTTTGTTGAGGAACCAAGAGTTTATATCTAATGTCTGAGCCCATGTATAATTTAGGGAGATGATCTGGTTAGTGAGCAAGGTGGAGTAGATGAGAAACTTTTGGCTCCAGTGGCCATGGATGTACCATGAGAGTTCCATCCTGGTCCTAGTGAGGTTATCTACTTTGTAAGGTGTGAGACACAGGGCTTTGAATGGTGGGTCACAGGCCATTAGTGTCATATATTTGACGATTGTCATCTCTTCTCCAAGGAGGTCTACCTGTTGTTGGATGACAGAAATGGCCTGGAAGAGGTGTTGATTAATAAGAGGTTGAGTATGTAAGGCCACAGAGGTTTTGGATACGACCTCACTGAGTGTTTCTTCAGTAGTGGAAGACTGAGTGATAGCAACAGCAGCAGTGGTGGCAGCCCCTAAAGAAAGGGTAATGCCAGTGACAATTGCCACGGTAATACCAAAATCTCTCTTGACCGGGGGAAGGGCTGGATAGCCATCTGTACCATGAGGGTGACAGCATGGAAATGAGTGGCATTAGGAACGGGAACCCAGATTGCTGCAGGTTTGCGCACAAACAGAACCAGAGAGTTGGGGGAAATCCAGCATGCTGAGAGAGTGCAGCTAGTGAGGGAGCAGTTAAGTGTATCCTCCAGGTCACTCTTGACATTAGCAAGAAGCAGAGCAAATGGAGGACGAACACAAATGGGTGAGGAGAACAAAAAAGAGATCTTAACAGAGATGTCATTAGGTGTCCAAGTTGGGTCTGTGACACGTGAAGAACCCGTCTCTGAGTTATCGCCTGCATATATACCATTAAAGTTGGTTGCACCTAATACAAAGAAGAGGGGACCCAAATCCAGGCAAGCCACCAGCCCACAGAGCTCCCAGGCCCCTCTGACAGTGTCTTTACGTCTGGGGTCAGGGTAGACATAGGAGTAAGGTTTTGTAGCGACAAGGCGTCTCCAGGCTGCCAGGGAGGAAGCCTGTGGGCATCCATCATAAACCATAAAGAGGAGTATACCTCCAGGAGTGAGCGGGAGGCAGTGTTCCCATGGAATAGGAAAGCACAATGTGGTGGGAAGTTTATGGGTGGGTGGGCACTGGGTCCATGGAGGACACCTGACCCTTGTGCGGGGAGGGGTGGTGGCCCCAGGGGGCATGAAGGACACTGTAGTCTCAGAAGTATCTTTTACTAAGAGAGACTGGATTTCGAGGCCCTATAAGGAGACCTGGCTCCGAAAGTCGCCTGTTGTGATGTTAAAGAGGGAATGACAGTGAGAGACATTAGGGGCATGAGGGGTTAAGGACTGGGCTATAGCCGAGCAATCCTGCAAAGGACCATGTGCCATTTATGGGAATGGATGCATGAATCAATTCCATGGTGGGGAGACAAAGAGATTCATTAGTAGTAAAGAGAACCAGGAAAGCAGGTGACTGTTCATCTACAGGAAGGATCAGAGGTGGTAAGGGGACCAGGGCCCAGAGATCTGAAGCCTGGGGAGAAGCACAGACAAAAGACAAAAGGGTGCCAAAGATAATGAAGCTGGAAAAGGATGTTATAGCTTATCAAACTCGCAGTCGGGCCCGGTCTCCAGATGGGCTTGCGTAGCTGGTTGGATGTCTCTCAATGGAATCCAGATGGGGGTCAAGTACAAGCACATCCTCATCTTAGTGTCATGATGGGGGCTCGTTTCTGCCACAGGGATGAAATAGGATCCCTCCATCTAACTAGTGGCAGAGGCATAGCCTGAGGCAAGAAGGACCAATGTTTGTATGCTGGACTGAAACCCCAGTCATCAAACATGAGGAAATTAAGATGGAACAAAGCCTCAGTAAGAGCCAGGTGAGGGTTGTATTTGGCCTTAGCTGAGGAGCTTTTAACCAGGAGGGACTTAAGTGTCCTGTTGGTCCATTCAACAATGGCTTGTCCTTGCGGGTTATAGGGAATACCAAAGGTATGTTTGATTCCCCAGGAGGAAACAAATTTATTGAATTCTTGAGAGGAATAAGCAGGCTCATTATTAGTCTTAAGCACCCAGGGTACACCCATGATTAACATGGTGTACTTTATAGCTTTAATGGAATGTATAGTCTTTTCCCCCTGAAAGAACTAAACCATAAGTAAGGGAGAAGCATGTGTCAACTATAATATGAACGAATCTCAATTTCCCAAAAGTGGGGTAGTGTGTCACATCCATCTGCCAAATGGCATTGGGTATCAAACCAAAGGGATTCACTGCTCCCTTGTTAAGGGGCCCAAGAGGCATGAGTGGGGCACAGGTAGGACATGAGTGGATAAGGTGCTTGCATTGGGACACAGGCATTTCTAGGAGGAGTTTATGAATACTCTGAGGGGACAGGTGGAATTGTTAACGTAAAGCTCTTGGTTGTTCTAGCAGGCTAGACTGGACTGTCATGGTCAGGACATCTGTGGTGGCATTCCCCTGATTTAGGATTCTGGGAAGGGCGGTATGTGAGCAGATATGTGAGATGTACCATGGGTGACTTCTATTTTCTAGGCATTCCTGTAGCTTGACCATAGTGAGGTGGAGTGGGGTGGAGGAGTTTTTAACATGAGAAAAGGTGATGACCTTAGTGAACTGAACAGCATAGGTACTATCAGAAAAGATTTAGTGGTTTGTCCTGGCACTCTGCTAAAGCTTTAAGTATAGCAAGAAGTTCTCCCAACTGGACAGAGCCAGGATTAGGGACAGTGTAGGTGATGTCCTTTTTTCCAGGATGATATATCAGGACCCCAAAGTTCTTCTTATTAGTGTCCAAAAAGGCAATGGTCTTTTGGGGAATTGGGGAAGAAGAAAGAGTGCTGTGGGGCTTAACTTCAAGTGGCAATGTGTGAAGGTCCTGAATTCTTTTGTCTTGTGGCAGGAGATTGGCAATGGTGCCAGGGAAGCCTGACATGATAGTCTGAAAACTTATGGAATCAGCCCAGAGTGCCTGTAGGTTATGGAGGGGAAAGGGGAGCACAATAGTGTCGGGTTCTCTGTTGAAGGTTTTTTGAGCTTGAGTGCTCAGTTTGACTGCCAAGTTAAAGGCCAGATCAAACATGGAGGAAACCTGCTGGAGCTCCAAGTATGAGAGATTGACCCGGATAAGTGGCCCAGTCTGCCAAAGGGCACCAAGGAAGCCAGAAGAAGTCAATAGCACTAAAGCCTGTAGGGATTGTAAGGGCTCATACCTGTTGAGGGTTGTTGATGAGAGTAACTCAATGATCTTTTGCAATTAGGCAATGGCTGGGGGAGTTAATTTAATCTTTGCTGAAGGGCAGGTGGGGCCCTCCAAGAGAGAAAACAGCACCCTCAGTTCCTCTGGAGGAATGGGCAAGAACGGTTTAAGCCAATTTATGGTGCCACAGAGTTGTTGAAAATCGACTAGTGTATAGACCAGCTTTGAATTAAAGGCAGGGGCCATAGGGCATATGCTGGCCGAAATGGTATGCCCCCAAAAGGCATAAGGAAGCACCTCCTGTAGCTTATCTAAGGTGATAGACAAGCCAAGGGACAATAGGCAGGAGAGTACCTTGTAGAGAAATTGTGGGTTAGGGTGGGACAACAGAATGTCATCCATATAGTGAATAAATTGTACACTATGAGGGATGGTTGAAGTGGCTCGTGAGACAAAAAGCTGACAAATAGTAGGACTGTTTTTCATTCCCTGGGGAAGGACTTTCCATTGATATCTGAGGGACAGCTTGTGGAAGTTTGGTTCCCAAACTGTAAAGGCAAAGTGATCACGATCTTGAGGGGCCAGCAGGATTGAGAAAAGGAAATCTCTAATATCAAGTGTTATGATATAATAAGAAGGAGGAATAGCACCAGGGTGGGGCAAGCCGGCCTGTGTCGAACCCATTTTTTTCATTTGGTCATTAATGGCGCATAAGTCCTGAAGCAATCTAAAATGGCCATTTTTCTTTTTTATAATGAATATTAGAGTATTATATTTACTAGAGGATGGTTCCAAATGTCTGATGCTCAGCTGTTCCTGGACCAAACTTTTGAGGATAGACAATTTAGGTTCTATAATAGGCCACTGCTCCACTCAGATCACATCTGTTGAGAGCCTGGTAAGCACGCTTGGTGTGGGAGACTCCTTAGGGGATGTCCCAGGGAGGGCAGTGGCCCTTAGAAATGGGGGTGCTGGTCAGGGCTCCGATTTCTCCCAGAGAAGCCAAGTTTATCATGGGCTATGACATCATCATAAAAGGCCTGATCATCTGTGGTAAGGACCACACCCAGGTCTTCCAGGACATCTCAACCCCACAAGTTGTGAGGGACGCTGGCCACTATGGGAGTGAATGTGCCCTTACTCCTGTCTAAGTCCTTCCAGTATACTGGGCAGACGACCAGCTTTGTGTCCTGGCTGCCTTCCACTCCCTTAATGGGCTGGCCAGGCCGATATTTCCAATGGGGGAACCGAAGAGACTCACTCTCGGTGATGATGGTAACATTGGCTCCTGTGTCCACTAAGCCCTTCACAACAATACCGTCCAGAAATAAGGTCATTGGGGGGCATGATTAAGAATTGCAAGGGTTCATAAAATCTGTCTCATTCCCTCTCTTACTTGCAGGGCTGAGGGGCACCCCAGGTGGAGTTTCAAGGAGCTGAGTCCTATTGGGGCCATGACCTACAATCTTTTGCCCAATGAAATCCCTTTTTGCAGCGGGTCTTTGGATGAGCTCCACTGTTTGAGTAGTCCTTGTGGAGGTTTCCTGTCCTCCTGCAGTTCTGGCAGCCATCTTTCGAGTCATAGGGGGTGGGCCTTCAATATAATAAGAGTGCCTCTAAGGAGGCAGTCAGGGCCTCGATGTCCCCTGTCCTAGGGTCTAGGTCTCTAGTGGTGAGTACCCATTTATCAATATCATCATTGTGGACAGGCACGATAGCATTGTGGGTAGGGATATTTAGGCCCTCCCATGTCAATTGTTTGATAAGCATATAGCAGGTGGGTCCAGACTCCACCCTCCACTCCACTGCCCCGGTTACATGGGTGAGGAAGTCCGTGAAGGACTCTCCTGGCTGCCAAATCAAATTGCAGAAGAATGCCTGTGGGTCACGGGAAAAACAGCACTTAAGGGCCTTGAAGGCCAGGTCACTAACTTGTTGGCAATAAGCATGAAGACCAATAGTGGACTGGGAAATGGGGTCAATATATTGTCCACATCCTGTGAGCACATCCAGAGTAATATTAAGGCCATATTGAAGGTTAGGATGTGCCTGATTTTCAGCCTGTTTGTTGTAAGCCGAATGTCAGCTCAGGAAGACTGAGGGCTCCAAAACTGCCTTTAATAAGTTATTCCAATCGTAATGGGCCTGTAACTGCATGGCCCATTGGTAGAGAACTTGCTCAAAATATGGGGAATCAGGGCCTGATTCATTGGCAGCTTTGCGGATGAGTGCAAGGTCTGTGAGAACGGTGGGCACCCATGGCTGTTGCGCAGCGTTTGGGCCGACATTAATAGGAAAGGTGGACAATGGCCGGCAAGGGGCAGCATGGGGTTGGCAGGCCATGGGGTGTATAATGAGTGGGAGGTGCATTGGAGCAGGTGGAATATAGTTCCTTCCAGGGATACTGGGGTGGTGGTGTCTCCAGTTTGTGGCTTTGAAAGCAGGGACTGAGGTAGAGGCAAGGGGGCCCCTTCTTCATCTGGATCGACCTCAGGGCTGGTTCCCATATCAAGGTCAGCGGGGGTTGAAGTAATGGCAAGGTCTACAGTGGCCTGATCCTGAAAATGCTTACTGTGGGCTGAAATGACTTCTTTGGGGAGGAGTACTTAAGGCTGGCAATGATGGCTAAAGGATAGGGACAAATGAGGCAGGGGGGATGACTCCCCATCCTACTTCCCTTTTTGGGGCCAAGAGAAGCACCCACATCCATAGGTCAGGATCCCACATATTCTTGGGAGAGACCCAAGGGGCCAAGTTAGTGGCTTCATCCTAGAAATTTTCAATATCTTTTGGTTTAACTTTCAGTCCCTGAGTTCTAAGGAGCGATTTGAGTGCTGCCGTTTGTGGCTCCTTGCACTGTGGTGGTAAGTTGCCCATCATGGGAATGTCCCATGAAGGGAAACTCGCCAGAAAAGTAAAAGGCAAGGGTGACTACCAAGAGGGCACAAATGAAGCAAACAAGGACTGTGAGCCACTCGGACGTAAACCGCCCCGACATGAAAAGGTGTATTGGATCCAAATGTCTTGTGCTTAGTAAGGGACTTCCAAAGGCCATAACACCTTCTGCCATATGCTCATATGGTGTCTCTGGGACAGGCAACAGGATGACCCGAAGCCTGGGTTCTGAGTTTGGGGTGGATCAGCCCTTATGTGAACTCACCGGGATGAGCCGAGGAGTAAAAGGTGTCAATGTGGGCTTCAGCACCACGCGGCAGACTGTGCCTTCCTGATTTAACAATATGACAAACAGGGTAGAGGGGACAGAGGAGGGGGCCACTCGCTCACCCTCGAGCAGCTGAAGGGACAGACAAAACCCAGGGCCTACTCACCAGACGAACTGAAGTTGGGGGTGTCGCCAACTCCGGTGGGGAGGTCCGGGAACCTTGTTCAGGCACCAGCTGTTTCAGGTTTCCTCATGGGTCCAGCCCGTGAGGGACTTTAAGGAACGAGGGTTCTGGCTGAGGTGGGGGCGAGGGGCATGGAATCAACACACAGACACTGGGAGTTGGGTGGAAGCAGGCACTATGTGAGGTACTGTAGACTCGTTTATTGCTAGAAAGGGCAGGCTTATATATCTCTCCCCCTGCCCCCAGTGTCCCATAAGCTGGTGTGTCGCTCCCTGATAGATCCCCTCATCCAGGCCGCTCACATCATCAGTCTCTAGGTCTAGGTGCAGATTAGGTTGGCTCTGTTGTGGAAGCGCGGGCTGCACTCTCAAGGCAAAAGCTGTGTTCTCTAGTGTGGCCTGTGCTTAAGCCTGACACTTTCTGTCCTACAAAAATGTGCTTCTATCTCATCATTACAGAGAACCCCAAAGGGAGGACAACAGGAACTTGATGACAAATCTGAGGAAGATAATATACTTCCTTTAATTGCACATTGAATCTTGTTTTGGTGATAGAGAGGTCAGAGGGTATCAGAGTCCTGGATATCCCTTGAGGGCTGGGATTAAAGTATTGAGAAGAGAGCCCAGGGCATGCATACAGGCAGAGACATTTCAATGCAGTTATCACTGTGGCAAGATAATTCTGGTTCTTGGGGTATCTACCATGTTGTCAACTGTAGTTAAACTGAAAAGAGTCACAACCTGCTCAGCACCAAAGCTTTCTGAACTTGAAAGATTTTGATGGTCACAGGTAAGGCAAGGAAGTTTACTCTGTTCTTAGAGTTAAAGCTGGACAGGTTAGCAGCATAGATGGGAAGGGGGCTGATTCTGAACTTCATTTGAAGATAGTAAATTCTTCCTCTAGTTTATCCAATAAGCATACTGCTTCAGAGGAATGGGAGGTACTTGTCAGAAAAGCAATCATTTAGGTTCCACCAATGTCTGCTGAATAGGCGAAGCTGGAAGTGAGATTTACCATCTGTATCCTAATCAGCCCTCTACATGATTCTGACCCTAAGGAACTAGACCAATATACTCACAAGTCCTAGGAAATTCTGGTTCAAAATAACCTCATTTTTAAGTGAAAAAACAAAGGACTTCTTTTACCACAATGAGTCCAGATAACACAAATGACAATATACATACAACATTCCTGGTCATGGACTCTGTACCCAGGAAGCTTTCTAACTTGTGGCCAGGGGAAATCACCTTAACTTCTGATTTTGACTATAGCATACATTAAGCCAGCTGCCCCACTGGAAGAAAACAAGGGTAGAAGTCTCAGGGAAGGTTAGCATGGTAACTGCTGATATTACAATGTCTCCACCTTCCCCTAGATACCTGTCTGGTGGAGCACTCTGGACAAGAATGTGGGCATATCTGGAAGGAGAAAAGAGAGGACTATGGTCTCCAGGGTCCAGGACCCTGAGGACAGTTAGAAACAACAAGTAAGCCCTAGATAGCGGAGTTACAAAGACAGCCATGGATAGATTGTGTAACATGGAAACTTTCAGGTAACACTGTGAGCATATATCTATTCACAACCTGCAACGCATGGCATCCCCAAAGAAGGAAACCAGAGAGAAAGTGCAAACACACATGGCCCTGTTTAGAGGAAGTCATGTCCTCCACAGAAGCACAATCATTCAGCTTCTTAAATAATTTTGAGTCTTCAGCATTCCTTTCCTTCTGTGGTTCCAAATCCTGGTTAACTCACCATCCCTGAGACTGTCAGACACACTGATGGTCAGGCCTTGATCCCATCCATACAAATGTTTTGTCTGCAGAGGTTTCAGATTTGCCTACGTCCATAAATACCAGATGACCATACTATGTAGTCAGACCTGTCAACTTGGTTTAACATAGTAAAACAAAACAAACCCCACAACCTGTTGTGTATGTTTATTTCATCCAGAGGGCCAGAGCAGAGGAGTTCTGGTTATGATGTTCCCCAGAAATGCGTGCAATACTGAGGGACAAGAGGATGAAAGCTAAGATTTGCTCATGCCTCCATTATCAAGAACTTGTAGAGACGGGGTTAACTAAAGCCACAAAACCAAGAGGAATTCTAAAAAGCAATAATTTTTGTTCAAGATGCTGGCTTTAAAATAATTTTGAAGAAAGAAGCAAAGTTATCTGTATGTAAACTAAAAAGTTAAGCATGAATATGTCCAGTGAAGGTCCCTCAGTAGAATGATCTGGTTAGGTTAAGAAGAAAGAATACAAGATTTCTATCTTTGTGCAAAAGGAAGCCTCGTTCCTTCTTACTTGGATTGGTGAAGGGCCAGCCCATCAGCTAGACTCCAAATCCGGGGAAGTTTCTGGGATTCAGATGTTCTATTCCCACTGCATATCTGCTAGGATTGTTTGTCTTCTAGTTGATCACTTGTGTTTTTCAGTTTCTTGACTAACATTGAGTCAGTGTGTGTGAAGTGCCAGGCGGTCGTTTCAGAGCATGGGAAAGTGCTCCTGGGTTCAGGTTCAGACCTTGCCCCTTATCTGGAAGATGTCCAATAATGGGTCTGGATCAGAGAGGAGCAGGTTCCCACACAGTTGACTTTCCAGGTTCCAATCTCACAGTCTTCTTCCTGGTGTCCCTACAAGAATGCTACCTTCCCATCTCCTTCCCTGACTAAGTGTGATATTTCAGGAATGTCACCGAAGTGCTTAGCACTGGGGCATGTGAAGGACAAATCCTTTCCTTCACAAGGTCCCTCTGTGTGTCTGTGGTTTTTGAGTTTCTAGGTCAACATTTTGTATTTGTCTCTGTGTGTAGGTATTTGTGAATATACATGGACCTCTCTTCGTGTTTTGGGGCCTATGTGTATCACTATCTGTGTGTTTATGTCCCTGTTTGTAAGTCTATGTAATTCTACATATGTACATGAGAACTCTCTGTGAGTCTATGTAAATGCATAGATATTGGTACCTCAGCATCTCTGTATTTCTCTGTGTGTTTATCTCTGCATCTGTGTTCTTTAACTGCTTGTATATTTCTGTGTATAGTGTATATGTCTATGTCTATGTGTTTATGCCTTTCTCTGCATCTAAGTCAGGATCTTGGTGTGTGTGATGGTGTGCCTCTGTGGTGAGTCGCCCTGCCCTTTTTAAGGCCCTTGTGTCTATCCTTTCTTCTTCAGTGTCAGCCACTGTCTCATCCTGCACTACTGTTGTTAGTTCATGAGTGAGAACAGACACTAGGCCCAGGGCCTTGAGGAGTGCATGGTAGATAGCTACTGGTGCAGTCTTTCCCTGAGGAATTTGGGTGAAGAAAAGCAAAAAAATAATAGGAAGAGCAGCCTAGGTCAAGGAAAAAATGTTTTTAGGAGGGGAGAATAAGGAATATTTGAAAATATATGGTACATGAATATTTAGAAAATGCTGATGAGAGAGGCATAGAGAGAGAGGGTCCAGAAGGGGGGTGAGGAGTTATGGCCAGGACAGCAGGAAAAGGACTTGAGAAACTAGCAAAAAGATACTGGCAGCTACTGCTCTACTTAGAATTTGTTCTCCAGCTGTAGCCTGTTAAATAGCATTGTCACCCAGGAGTCAGTACTGACAAGCATAGGAAGGGAAGGAAGAAGCCAGCCTGGAAAAAGCAGTCAGTGGTCCAAGAAGGCAGACAGCTCCTATCATACATATGTGCATATCTGTGTCCTCTTATGATTCCTATAAGGAGTCAAGCCCCAGGTAGATGCTGCTATCTGCCTTTGATAGGCTCAGGAGCTATTTGGGATACCAACACACCACCATTTCAAACCTGCAGGCTTATTTCTCCTAGCAGCATTTGTACCTATGAATCATATCTCTACCTCAACTTCATGGAAATTCCAAATTCATGGAAACTTCATTAGACAAGAATGAGACCAGGAAAATGTCACTGCCTTCTCTAAGCTCACACAGATTGTAAACATTAGAACCAAGACTCAAACCCTCCACTGTCTGACACCAACACCACAGCTCTGAGCTCCTATGTTGTGGTCTATGTGAGTCTGGCTGATGGTCCCTGTGCTCTGATCTCTGACTCTGAGGCCTGCTAACTTTCAGATCCAGCTTTGCCTGCTCCTCTACTGCCTGCCTCACTTGGACCTCAGTTTATCACTCTTCAGAGCTTTGTCTTCTCAGCTCAGACCTTTCCAACAGTTACTGGTCCCTGGCCTACCTCCCACCCTGAACCGAGGTCCTATTAAGCCTAGTACCGTCTCAGTGTTTCTGTGGCTACCTGGAACCCCGATGACAGACCGGTTAGAGATAGGCAGGAAGATAGACTCAGGAGGGCATGTGGGATGGAGGTATTTCTACTTGGAATGAACAGTGTGCTGTCTCTTGTTACTCTGTAAGTGAACCCTAGGGAATCTGGAAACTACAGAGCCATTAAATAGATAACTCACAGAGCAGGGAGGTTTGTGGAATGTGTCAGGAGGTCACCAACAAAGGAGAGAACCTTGGCTTAGGTTGAATAGAGGCCTGATTGGAACCCAGAACTGGAGTATGCCACAGGTCAGGCCTGTTGCATGGAAAATACTTTGCTTATTTTGATTTTCAGTTTTCATTGTAGATCTGTAGAGAAAATGTTAGCTTCACCTTGTAATCCTGATGTATTTTAGGAAAATGGAAGTTATTTCTGGACTGGTTTTATTTTTTTGTGTGGGTGTTTGGGAGTGTTGAAGTATAAGTGTAGGTACACACATGTGTGCCTGCACGCCGAGGCCCTGTTTTGTTTTATTTACATATTGTCTTAGAACTTTATATGTGTAAATAAATATATAACTAGCATACAAGTTATAATAATTCATCCTGGCATTTCTGAACATTTGTTTTAGTATATTCTCTGTTATCCCCTTCATCACCTCCACATCCTGCTCCACTGATTTACCTCTGTAATCTGTCTTTTCCAATTTGTTTTTAAACACTTACTTTTGGCCAGAGATACATACGGGTCAACATACTAATTACATTGTAGATAGATAGTGACTGTTTTCTCGGTAAGTATATTCTGTTGCATTCCACCTGTAACACTGTATTCACACTCACAGAGATCCTCCCTGATCTAGGTTCTTCCTTGTTTCCAGTCGTAGCCAATTCCATCCTCTGTGCCTTCATCTAGGGCTCCTGAATGATGCTAAATGCAATCACTCTCGCTTATACACTAACATCTAGTCACTCAGAGATACACTCTGATTACTTGTGAACCCTGTAAGCTACAGTAACTACTGACCTGGTTAGTATTATAGCACAAATGTTATGGGAATAACCGAACACTTTGACTGATTTTACGACCTGCTCCATAATATAGAATTCATACCTGTCACCATTATCTGGGCTAAGAACAACATGTAGCTAGTTATGTCATAAAACCTAGGGGAGAACATACTGCTGTGATTCTGATAAAACTGACACCTAATGACTTATTGTTATACCCATAGATCTGTGCATCTCTCAACCCTCATTAGAGAAAATTATTTTTGCAGTAGGTGGTGATGATTAACATAGAGATTCACAACTGGTCTATGCACAGAGAATAAGACACTGTGGAGTGTGCTGAGCCCTAAATGGAACATTTATATCACAACTCTCCCAGAAAGGTCCAGAGATCATCATGGAGGAAGAGTTGGAAAGATTGCAAGTGTCAGAGACAATGGATGACTATGAAGACACAGTGTTTTCCAGACACAATAGGGTGGTTGTTCATAGTAACTCACAGCAGTCGTGACTGAATGCAGAAGACCTGAGTAAACTCAAGCCAGACAAAGTTCCAGCAAGCAGAGGGAGGAGCACATTAACCCACACACATAGCTGAAAAGCTATTAGTTATTAATAGCTGCTGAGAAAGAAACAATAATTTTTCTTTAAGGGTGTGACCACTGGTAGATTGATCTAGCCCCTGCACATGTATCCACATCCAAGATTTTGGGGGGAAGACCTATTAGACACAATGAGCTTTAAATAAAAGTGTATGTGAAGTTGAGGGGTAGGAAAATTAGGGTGGATTGGAGTGGGCATGGGGGTAAGGAATTGAATATGATCAATATACATATGAAAATTCTCAAATAATTAATAAATCTATTGTTAAAATTATTAAAAGGTGGCCGGATGCCATGGCTCACGCCTACTATCCCAGTACTCCTGACACAGAGGCAGGCAAATCACTGTGAGATCGAGACCAGCCTGGTCTCCATAGCATGTTCCAGGACAGGTGCAGCTACAGAGAGACTCTGTCTAAAAATAAATAAATAAATAAATAAATAAATAAATAAATAAATAAATAGTACTCAGTGTCAGTCACCAATCACCAAAATAATGTAAATTAATAGAACAAAGGAAGACCACCTCACAGACTTTGGGATGATGGCTCTCACTAAATCACACCTTGGAAGGATGCAACTGAATTGGAGAAGTTTGGAGCTGGGGGTAAGTCTGTGAATTAGCACAGACAGTGTGGAGAAGAGTATGGGGGTCACTCCAAAATTAAAGATGGAGCTGCCACATGATCCTGAAATCCCCCTTCTGGTTGCATATCCTGTTCAGTGGAAGGTGCTGCATCAAATTTTTGTATATCTAGATATATGTATAGACAATTTTAGACTAGGTGGAATAAACCAGGTTTTGATATGCTCAGTATACATAGGAAAACTCAAATAATTAATAACTATTGTTAAAAATATTAAAAAGTGGCCGGATGCCATGGCTCATGCCTATTATCCCAGTACTCAAGATGCAGAGGCAAGCAAATCACTGTGAGATCAAGGCCAGCCTGGTTTCCATAGCATGTTCCTGACCAGGTGTGGACAAATACAGGGGCTGGAGCTATGGCTCAGCAGTTAAGGGCACTGGCTGTTTTTGCAGAAAACCTGAGTTTGGTTCCCAGCACAGGTGCACTTACACATATGCCAGCAATGCGCTCATACATATAAAATCACACACACACACACACACACACACACACACACACACATGCAGACACACTATTCAATGAAAAGAAATTACATATATACATACAATTATGAATGTAATCTAAAACATATTGCTGACATTCAAAGGTGTCCTGGAATGTATAACAAATGGAAATCGCTATAGAATTTATTTTTATCTGAATAAACAATATTAATGTGAAAAAACAATTTTAAAAAGACAAATACTATAAGAACCCACTCTTAAGAGTTATCTGGAAAAGCCAAATTCACAGACTCAGAAGTAGAAAAGGCTTTTTAAGTACGTTTCATATCAGTGTGAATCTACTTTATGTTACAAAATGGATGATGTCAAAATAGTTAAGATAGAAAAGTTTAAGAAATATTTCCCTAGCAGAGCTGATAACCTGCAATTCGAGTCTCACCCATTGCAGCCAGTGCTGGAGTTCATGTCTGAAGCCAGCAAATTGCACAGGTCAAACTTCAGCTCAGTCTCCTTGTGCATTATGACGCACTGAGATTCTACATCTCATTCTGATCTGCACTGGCCTGCAGCTTCTCCATGCTCTGACCCTCCGTGGCTCCAACTTTACCTTGACTCCCTCACTGTGGTGCAACAGCTGATGTTCAGTATTGACTGAAGAACCTGCAAGCACGTGTGGGTATCAAAATAACATTCTGCTTCAGAGAGGGTCTTCTTAGGTTTCTATTAGCCTGTACACCATTTAAACAATTGATTTTTTTTCTTATACCACTTTATGTGGCTGAGTTGTTATTAAACGCTTTACCTAAAGTTTCATTCATTAATAATTATGTACACTTTTCTACTGGTCCTTTCTTTACTCACCCCCAGTTTATCCTGCTTTTCTGTTGCTAATTTGTTTTCTTAGCTTTGAAACCTGGAATGTGAAATTGATTCACAACTACTGTAAGAGTGTATTCACGTACGAATGATGGCATTGGTGCTGAACAGAAAGTTCAGTGTTTAAGAGAGCTCATTCTTCAGTTGTCAGCAGCCACATCAGGCAGCTCATGACCACTTGGAGCTCCAACTCAGGGGATCTAATGCACTTCTAACCTCCACGGGCACCCACATTCATGTGTACACACACACACAAAATATACAGATGTGCACATATATAAAAATAAAATAAAATGAACTTGTCACAGTTAATAAAGACTGCTTGTATTGTTGAATTGTTACAGGCCAGCTTCAGTTCTATCTCATAGACGCTGGTGCAGATTTTCATCTTCATTCACTTCAAAATATTTTCTAAATCTCTTTTTGATGTCTTCCTTAACATACTCAGACATTTTCAGGGTTAATTACCAAATGTCGCTTAATTCAGTCATGGTCATAGAACACAGTGTAAAATTTAAATCTTTCTAAATGTTCAGTTAAAGCAATAATGGATTAAGTTTAAATAAAATTTGGTAGTGTGTTGTTGCCCTAAGATAAAGACAGAAACCAGAAAATTTTCCTGGGATATAAGGTTGATTTACAAATGTATACACTGAATCTTTCTTGGATTGTGGTAGAACTGGAGTGTGTGAGCTGGCTGAACCAAGCTGCTATTCTTTCTGTGGAGAAAGGGTCATAAAATAGAAAACATTGTTCAGAATTATGAAGAAGTCTGTTTACTGATTTACACATCTAATACATGAAAAGAAAATCTCAATTAAATCCCAGCAGAAATAGTATCCAATGTTAATACCACCTTCATGGAGAACAGAAATGCTCAGCTACTCCTTGTGACAAAAGACAATTGGGTTGTGCCTTGAGAAGACAATATACTCACTCTGGAACCTACAATGGCTTCCTGGCCACATGCTTTAAATAATTGCAATGACATTTCACATGTTCTTGGCATCAACAGAGAAGGAAGCACTAACTAGAAATGACGTGCAGAACTTTCTTCCACAGCCCCGTCTGCGCTGAGCAAAGAGAGAGAGGCAATGTGGTGAGAGAGAGCCCACAGTCTGAATGGACTTTTCTTTCCTTCCTCCTCCTTTTATGTCCCTCACCAGCCACTTGACATTCTGAAGTTTAAGGCACTAAACTGGGCCCAGAGAGCGAGGCTACAAGCTGTAATTCTTGATGTACAAAAGAAATCCTGATACAGATCTTGGCTATTCAGCAATTCTCTCCAAATTGAAACATTCCCTCATGGAAGGAATAAGGAGATTCATGAGATTTCATGTCTGGAAAAAGTGAAACACATGATTTACACGGCCTCTGCCTAAGGTTACAAAAGCAGTAACTGGGTAGAGGAAACTCTCTAAGCAGTTGAGGTGCCTAAACATTCTGTACAGATACCAGAGTTGTGTGGTAGGCATCTATGTGATGCAGCTGTCTTTGAGTCTTCTCTGCTCTTGTGGAAATCCCTCAACCATCCTGTTAAAGAAATGAAAGTAAATTCACTGGTTTGTTAATTTGGAGTCTTTTAGAGTGGTTTCTTTGCTCTGCCATTGATTCCCTATGTGGGAAGATTAGATGTTTGTTCATTTACCCCCAGGAAAAGTTCCATAGAGCTATCTATTGAAACATGATAAAAACCTCCTCTCTTCTTCAAATCTCTGTCCTTCACAGACAAGAAAAGTAGTACATGGAAAAAATTTTCAAAAGATCAAGAACAGATTGAGTAACATTTCATGAGACCGATGGCCCATGAATAAATGTATCATTCTCCAAGAGACACAGATAGTTTGCTCAGAGAACTCAAGAATGCTAAGGTTTAACAGATAAAGAGAAGGTGAAGTCATAAAAAATTACATAATTCTTGCAGAAAATTGTGTGCCAATAGTGACAAGTGACTGTAGCACAAAGCCTTACGGTGAAATAAATGTGAGGCTTTAAACCATAACATCAAGAGGACACTGGAAGTATGGGTGGTCAGAAAGAAACAGATGAAGTACAAGTCCCACAACAGTTCTGGCATGGACACAGTGTGTGGTTAGATTTCTAACATCACACTGATTCTACTTATCTTTCACTGGCCTGTTCTGTGTATATGTGCCTCCATATAAGGACAAGATTAATGTTCTTTATCCATAAAAAGTTGTGCCTATATTGTTCTCAGAAAATGCTGCCAAGTGAACTTTCATAATCTGTGGATAGGTGGTGGGCCACAAAAAGTAAACAAAAGCAGGGGCTGGAGAGATGGCTTAGCAGTTAAGAGCACTGGCTGCTCTATCAGAGGACCCAAGTTCAATTACCAGTACCAATATGGCAGCTAACAACTGTTCACAAATCCAGTTCTAGGAGATTGGACACCATTTTCTGGCCTCTGTGGGTATACATGTAGGCAAAGCATCATATACACAAAAATTTTTTAAAGTCTAAAAATGTTTTTTAAAAGAAATGAAAGCAGCAGAATTTCCATCTTCACTTATGACCACAGCTATTTCCTAGAATATATACAAAACTATGATAAGCACTGTGGTGGTTAATGTTGGTTTTCAATTGGAAAAATATACAGTTCCCTCGAAGGAAAGCCTCTGGACATATTTGTGAAGGAGTTTATAGATTGCATTAACTGAGGTGGAAAATCACTCCCCAATTGTAGATAGCACACACCATTCCTTGAACTGGGCTCCCACAGTACATAAATAGGTAAAGGCAATCTAAAAACTAGCATTCATCTTTCTCATCTTCTTCATTGTGGATTCAATGTGATCGGGTGCCTTAAGCTCCCACCACAATAACTTACCTGCTATGATGAATAACAGCACCATAGAACTATGAACCAAAGCAAAGCCGTCCTTCCTTCATTTGTATTCATCATGAATCTTGTCACAGCACCAAGAAAAGTGACTAACACTGCACCTAGGACAAGAACCAACAAAGAGGTATAAAGATGCCTCTTGAGGCTTACACCTGGGACCAAGAGGATGCAACTGCTCTACCTGGAGAGATTCTCAGCGTTAGTAGTAAGACTGAAGGGCATAAAAGATTTACTCTGTCTTCAGTTCTCCAAAAATGATGATGGTACATTAAAATGCTGGCAAATGTTTTCACAAGCCTGGGGATAACCATACCTATTAATCAAGGCTGTGTTGTCTCTTCAGTGAGGTAAAGCAGACTTTTAGATGCGCCCATGCTTTCACTGCTACCCATATGCTAACATGGGGCAGCTCACAATGTGGAGCTGCAGATTTATTTTTCTTGCTGTAGTTACTTCCTTAGGCACAACTCCGGAAAGCAAGCAAGCAGGTTCAACTCGTTGTGCACAGGAGACATGGCCCAGAGCTCTCACACACATCATCACAAGAGCCAAGCTGAAGTAGATGCTTTGTGTAGATGTAGATAACTAACACTTGGAGGCCAAACTGAAGCTGTGGGTTTAAATACTAGGCTACCAAATCATTGTATCATGGGCCTGATGAATTTCTCTCACCTTTCTGATTATGAGAAAGACCCCGTAAAAATGCATTAGCAATACAGGGCTTGCTATCCAGTTTTCTACTGGAAATTTTTCTGTTCAGGACATACACGGTGTTGGCACACCAGGTAAAGTAAATACAGTAGGCTATCTTGTATGTTTTTGTTCTTAGAGCTTTCAAAATTAGACTTGTTCTGAGTTCAGTACTTATATCACTGGGTGGAACTCTTTCTGAAGCAAACTCAAGTATATGTCATATGACCACTGTTGCACTAAGAAACAGTATTTCATTAAGGCATGAACAACTAAGGTAGAGGACTAGAAGCTATTTCATGGAGGAGAAGACTCAAAGTTTAAAAACCCTGAGCTTCCATCTGTTGAGGTTCAATATTCTTTTTCTTCCTCATTTCCAAGAGATTGTTTAATTACTGTCTCCATTAAAAGGAAATGGAGCCCTTTGCTGACAGGTAGTGTAACAGCTGATGCCAGACTCTTCCACACAGGAAGCAGCACAAAACACCCAATCACTGAAAGCTAGTACACTCTCTCAGAAAGAGCTAGAATGGCCAGGAAAACTCATGTTGTTACAACTGTTGAAGACTTGGAAATTGTTGGGGGACCCTGCTGCTAGGGTTGTAGTCCTCCATGTCCAGATAGCTCTAAGAGGCTCGGCGCTATATGGAAGGACTCTCTTTCTCAGCAGGGGCCTCCTGCTCTCTGCCTGACTTCCCTGGAAAGTGCCGCCAAGCACGGATGCCTGACCTTATTTAGAACATGACCTTTGGCATAGTTACCTGGAGTAAAAACTACCCACAGGTTTTTCTATATGGTAATTAGGCATTGCTCCATAGTCAGATGATAGGATCCTGCTACCACATGTAAATAAAGCATACTATGAGCACCTATCAGCTGAAGCATTGACTGCTGCCTCCACACTATATTTTCCCTAATCCCCACTGAATAAATGGAGCTGTTTCACTGAATCTGGAGCTGTTTCACTGAATCTGGAGTTGTTTCACTGAGTCTGGAGCTGTATCACTGAATCTGCCTCCCCGGAAGGGCTTTCTTCCGTCAGTGCTCACTGGCCATCCTGACCCCGTTCGTTGCTTCTGCTCCCTTTGTTCTTGTGGACCGGTGGCCAATGACCCACAAGGGGAGGAAGAGACCCCACAGGAAATCACACACAACTGGGGAGGTTTAGATTGTTCTTCCTAGAGCCTGCTGGATTTGCAGTGATTCTTCTAGACTTATGGTTTCTGTCAGCATCCTAAGTCAACTTATTAGAGGTCCAGTATCCTTTAGTATCTAATACTAGCTAGTGGATAAAAAATTTCTGCTGACCTATCCTCTCGACAATTTAAGATGATTATGACAACAAACAGAGGCAAAACCATCTGCAGGAGGCAGAATTTAGTCTGTTCCAAATATTCCATACAGGGGAAGTAACTCAGAAGAGCATGTTCTGCTTTTCCAGAAGACCTGAAATTAGTTACCAGCATCCAAGTTTGGCAGCTCGCTGCCACCTCTAACTCCAGTGCTACAGTGTGTGACACCTTCGTTTGGCTTCTGTGAAGACCAGCATTCATGTGGCATATACTCACACAGACACAGATACATACACATAAGTAAAGAAAAATCATTAAGGGGTGTACTCATTAGTACCAAATGCAGAAAAACTGGACTGGGTTTGACTGAACCAAGACAGTCCAAGGATGTACTAAAAGTACCAAAGGTAAATTTATATTTCAGGGTACTCAATGCAAGTGAAGGCCCAGAACGTGGGGACCTTGCCACATTTGAAAATGTGCTTTATTTGTGAAGAACTGGATATAAAACACAGTCCTAAGTGCTTGTTCTGCCTTCTCACCCTCCCTCACTCCAGCAAGATAGGACTGTGGGTTAGCCCTAGGGAGTGGGTGAGATTACCATCATTAAGAGGAAGCCATGACTTCCAGAAGATTTAAAAGAAAGTCAGTGCATAATAAGATACATCAGATTTCCCTCCAACTTAGAGGAGAAACTATTTAACAACAGTAAACCTGGAGATGGAGGAGTACAGAAAAGAAAATAGTCCTAGTGTGTGTGTGTGTGTGTGTGTGTGTGTGTGTGTGTGTTTGTTTGAGTCATGGTTACACTCAGTTGCCCAAGTGGTTTGGGACTTATGATTTAGTCCAGGATGGCCTTGATCTTGTTGTAAACCTCCTGCCTCAGCCTACTGACTGCTGTGATTACAGGGGTGAGTCACCCTGCATGACAGAATCCAAGTCGTAAAATCTCTGAGGAATATACTTTTGACGAAGCTTCAGTTTGACTCATACACTGATCAGCTGTGAATGTCAAAGGTAACGTTTGTGGGTTGTATTTATATTTCTCATTATGTTCTGATATAAGGTTTTATTATGTATTTCTAGCTGGCTTGGAACTCACTGTGTAGACCAGTTCAGCATGCAACCCACAGAGATTCTGCTGCCTGTACTGCCAGAGTGCTGGCATCAACGGTTCACACCAACAGTCCTGGCACTGTTTTTGTTTTCAGTGTGGCTCTCAAGTGGTGACATTTCTGTTTAACAGTTAACATCATTTTTGTTGGTACATTTTTAAATTATGAATAAATCCAGAATTAATTTTGGATTTCATTCTGGATTTTTACTTACATAGATGAATGTGGAGTGCTGGGAACATACTTGAAAGAGTACCAATACCTGGATTCCAGTTATCTGCTGCCTTCTTCATAGGTGGGTGTTCTGTGTAGTCAAGATAATGATGTAAAATAGCTGTGCTTGGGTTTTGAATGAGGGAGTTAAGTATATTGCAAGTAAAAGTAAAAGAACAAACAGCAAGGAGCAGATAGACTGAAACAGCAGAGAGATGAAAACACCATCACAGCAGGAGTTTCCCACATCCAGCAGAGATGACTGGGGCAGCCTGACTGAGCATGCACACAAAAGTACATTGGCAAGTTGGGGATTTCCAAAATCCAGCATAAATTGCCTGGGAAGTTAAGGCCATCAGCTGGAGTTCCATATTGAGCTTTTCGATATGGATCAGCTTACTGTTCCCACTGCACACAATTTTATACTGTTGGATACACAATAGTAACCTCTGTTGGAAATGGTTACTCAAGGCCACAAGTTTTAATACCAATAGCTTTCTGCTGTTTGCCTTCCCCCAGGCATAGGGGTAGAGGGCCTGCCTTCCTCTGGATAGTGACTTGCAGAGGACCCTTCACAGGAATAAGCTTGGTTCTGAAATGAGGCATGGAAAATCCCTCCTTTGGAGCCAGCTTTTCATGGAACTTAAACGTCAGGCGACAATTTATCAATAGAATACATACTATAGCTGCTGTTTTCTTGGTCAGCTCTCTAGTGAGTCAACCCCCCCCAAATCAGCATCCCTCATCTCTTTAAATACATATGTACTCCAAAAATGCAAGAGCCCTAAACTGAATTTCAACCACAGCTTCCCTTGTAACTCCCTACCACAAAAACCAGCAGCAACAAACATGGATGCTAAAATTAGTAACTAAGTAGGAGTGTTATAGCTGGGAAAATGTGACCAGGACTTGTAGGGACCCCACAGGTTCTAGGGCTACTTCCCAAGTGACCAGATCCACTGCCTTATTTCCCTGTGCCTCGGGGGAGTTCCCTTTTCGATGTCCTTTGCAGTGCATGATGGCCACTTTCTTGAGTAGCCAGATGGCTTCCAACATGGCCACAATCTCCCCTTTGTTCTTTATTTCTTTCCCAGTTGAAGTAAGAAGCCTTCTCTCTTGGTACAGTGCCCCATGCACATGAGAGTTGGCAAAAGCATACCAGCTGTCTGTATATGCGGTGATGGCTTTTCCTTACCCCATCAGAGTTCCTGTGTTAGGGCTATGAGCTCAGCCTTTTGGGCAGAAGCTCCTCAGTTGAGGGACTGGGTCCAGATAGTCCAATCTTTTGTGACAATTGCAGCCTCAGCATGCCTGATTCCATCCTGGATGAATCTACTTCCATCCATGTACAGTACCTCAACTGCCTCCAGCAGTGTGATTTCAATGAGGCCCGGTCTGGTGGATTGAATCGGGTCAGTCATCTAGATACATTCACACAGGGGTTGCTCTAAGTCACCATCTAGTAACAGGCTTGCTGGATTGAGGGCCCGTCTCGCCTCCCCATAGGCATAGCCACTTTACATGTTAGAAGGGGAGAGGGAAGTAGAGGAGACTGGGTCTTCATCCAAGGCACTTCAAGCTGGCCATTCGGATGGGAGCTGATGGGGCACATAGGGTGGAGGGAAGTTGCCCTCCTCTGGCAGGGCCAAGAGGGTCTGCTGTACTTTTGTTTTTTCTCTCACCTCGGGTTGGACTAAGAAAACACAGAAACCTAAAGAGAGACCACAGGGTAGAGGATTCAGAATCAGGGACAGTCAGCCATCAATGTAGGGAAAATGATCAGGGTGACCAAGGTCCCCGGTAACCACATTCCAGAAGGCATGGGCCATCCAGACACATAGGGTTCCCTCATTGGGCCACCCAACATTGAAGATCAGCAGCTATTCAGGTTCACAGAATGTCCAGAGTGTCCCAGGCAAGAAACAGATGCCATAGTTATACTTGTTTGCACCTCAGGAGAGTCTCAGGACAACTCGATCCCCCTCCCATATTTCCTCAGATGACAGATAAAGAGACACAAACAATCAAATGAGCACAGCGCAAATACAATGACAAGACAAATACATGGTGGCCACCAAACACTCATACACCAGTTTTTAAGACTTAATTACAGAGGGCCAGTGACGTTTCGTGGTTTCCTGGACTTGGGATTCATGGCTGTGTCTGGACTCTCCTAAGTGTCCTCTATTGAAGGCACCTCTGCCTGACTTACCTCTAGAGGTTTTCAGAACCAGACGACTTTCTAAGATCTTCAAAAAAAAATATGTGGGGTGGGGTAATCAGAGATCACAGGACACCAGGACAGTGGGGACCAGAGTTCCCAGGTTCCTGAAAATTCTCAGATGGCACTTCCTCTATGAATCCGTTAAAGCTGTTCTTTTCCTACCCTGGTCAGATCTCGCTGGAGCCTCCAAAATGTTATGAGGTGTTCCACCAGAGAAGAACACTCAGATACAGAGTATGCTAAAAGAATGTCTTTATAGCTGGCCAGCAACTACACTGTGCACTGGACATTTGCTACCATGTGCAGCCCCGAGCCTTTGTCAGGGTAGGATTTTATACAGAAAAAAAATCCCTGTCAGCTCAGAGGTGGAAAGTCTCCAACAGTTTTTTCCTGCAGATGCAAGCCAAGCAGAAAGTATAGAAGCCAGAAATAAGCAGTTAGCAAGAGCGATACATGCTAACCTTTATCTCAAACCCACATCTGGTACAGCTGGACCAGCTCCTCTTTTCATGCCTTTGAGTAAACTCTCTCTAGTTTCAGTTGCTGGGATCAGCTAGGGCTGTAACATAGCATACCTATGGTCAACCCTGAGGTGCCCCATCACATTGTCATATGTGTCTGTGATAATGGTCTTCATATATTATTTGTGTCAAGATAATTTACTTGGTATTTTTGCACGCTTTTTTGCACTAGAAGTCCTAGGTAACTAAGATGTAAAATTATCTAAAAAGAGTAAATAATAAAATTAACAATTTACAATAAGGACTCTAAGAAAAAATACGTGTGAGTAAAAAATATTAAAATTAGTAAATTAAGTTTAAAATGGTTTTAAAGATTGTATCAGAACTGAAATTAATTCTAAAACTGGTATTCTCTCATCTTTCTCTGACTTTGCCCTTCATTCTTTATCAGCTACCACAAAGCTCTAGAGACACATAGACTACGGCCTGTTTTAAGAAAGACTATGTTTTCTGGAAAGCTCTATTCACTTTGATATAGCCTTAAGTTTTTGCCCCAGAGCAACTCTTTTGACCTTAACTCTCATGCTTAAGCCTTCATTAAACTTTTTTTATTTTACCAGCTATTCTTAAAATCCCCTTGAGTAGTTGAAGCCAGGAATCCTGGTTCGGGTTGAGTGGAGTTCTCTCAAGCTTGAAAGAACGCCTCAGGCTCTTAGTGATGACCATGTGGCCGTTACATCTCAGTCAGTTACGAAGTCTCTGGGCACTCCTGGTGAGATTGATTTTGAAGCCTTGTTGGTGAGTTTCTCACATGCTGCCTGTACGATCTACAGTTCTAGCTGAGCACTTTGGGTTCCTTTGCTTCTATTTTGTTGGTCAGAAATCCACTTAAAAATCCCCTAGGATCATCCATAGTCTGGTACCTGAGTCAGACACAACAGCACGCGGCTTTTCTGAGATGCGTTAAAAGAACTGATCCCCAAGATGGCCTAAGCCAGTTTCTTGCTCCAAAGAAAACAGCCTGAGGCAAAATGAGATAACTTCAACATGTTCAGAGTAACTGCTTTTAAATTGTATTTATTCTTTTTAAAAAAAATATTTTATTAATTACTTTTATTTTGTGTATATGAGTATATTGCCTGCATGTGTGTAAGTGCACCATCGATGTCAGAAGAAGGCTTTGGAGTGCCCCAGAACTGGAGTTACAGACAGTTGTTAGCCACCATGTGAGTGCCAGGAATCAAACCCGGATCCTCTGTAAGAGCAGTCAGTCCTTTGACCGCTGAGCCATTTCTCCAGCCCCCTAAATTTTATTTATTCTTAACCTCAAACCTTAATGTTTCCTTTACTGTCAGTCCTGCCACCTCTGATTTGTGTTATGCTAATAACTTAGACAAGGGGAATCTCTGCTGGTTTCATGTGTAAAGGCATCTCCCCTGTAAGAATCATTAAATATTAGTCTTTTCGTTCAAAAACTTTAAAACTTAGAACTTGGTTAATCACAAGAAACTCTTGTGTTTTAATCTCACCACAACTTGTAAGACTTTAGTTTAAGGGAAAACTCTGATGCATTCCTGAACCTGATGGCCTGGTGCAGCTGAGACCTTCTCTCTTTAAGTAGATTCGTTTAAACTGGTCTGACTGATCATGCAATACATCATTATGCAAAAGTAAAATCTGCCTTGAGAAGTTACTTTTGTGTTGTTACTTTGTGAGGTATTATAACACCCCTCAGTTATTTTGTTCTTTTAAAAGGAAAGAGATACTACCTTGAGTCTACGTGGAAAACAACTCTTTTAGGCCACTAAACCTTACATATTAAAGAGCTAGAAAGACAAGCTTTCTGCCTTCTCTTACTCTTTGGTGCACCTAGATTTCATGTAATTGTGTTATGTGTGTCTATGGTAATTGTTTTAATGTATTGTTTGTGTAAAGGCAATTTTTGAACTGTGGAAATTTTAGCTTTTCTCCGTGCCCATTCTTCTGTTGTGCACAAGAATTATTGGTTTTATTTTTGGCATGTCTAATCAAAATACACATGTACAAATTTATAAATATAAATATTTTGATGATACATTCAAAGGCCTGATAACCTTGGATACCCTATTTATTTTTAAATCTATTAAACAGGTTATCTAGGTCTAGTAAGTGTTTCACAAAACTTTCAAGTCCTAATTGCCTATGCAAAACAGCATCTAAGACAGTTGTGTAAAAATCCTATTTATTAAATACCTTTTTTAGTTTTAGTTTGCTTTTATGGTGTTTTAAGGTGTCAATTTTGTTTGTTTGTTTCAAAGCTGTTTTGGTTTGAAAAATAACAAAAACTGGGGCTGGAGAGATGGCTCAGCAGTTGAGAACACTGGTGGTTCTTGCAGAAGACCCAAGTTCAAATCGCAGCACCCACATGGCAACTAACAACCGTCCATAACTCCAGTTCCAGGGGATCCGACAGCCTCTCTGTCCTCCTCGGGCATTGCACAACATGGGTGCACCTACCTACATGCAGGCAATACACTCATACACATGAAATGAAAATAATAAACAAAATACAAAAATTAAAAAAAGAAAATTAACAAAAACTATAATCTCAACAAAGAGCAATCCCAAAATACTAGTTACTTAAATCTATCTTATGTATGCACAGTCACCATGAGCTTATATTCCTTAAAATTAATTTACTTGGTATCAAATTGACTTATAAGTAAAGTCTCATACAAACTAAAACTGTTAAATGAACCCCAAAATATTTTTTCAGTTCAAAATACTATCGCTTTATACCGTATCTACAACATGGTTCCTATTACTCAAATATATAAATTAATTTTAAATCTCTTTCTATCTGTGCACATATGAGGTAAAATATTAATTTCTTGGTAAATTCTCACAACAAATGGTAAAGTTGTTTGTGAATGTTATTAAGAAAGATTATTGAAGGCCTGAGCAGGATTTTAGCACAGCTTTCCTTAAGTGATGATGCTGGAGGTTGTGAACTTCAATTTGATAATGCTTTGCCATGTACCAGTTGATTCTTCTACCTAGTATTTGCACTCCTTCAAAACCTAAAGCAAGATTTGGTAGACCACTCTCTGAACTACTTGAAGTAAAGAGATTATTAACAGTTTTTTTGTTTTCTATAA